>NC_056749.1:131839323-132061823 GCF_019279795.1 Protopterus annectens
TTCATATTCTGAATGTGTATTTTATAAACTCGTCTTTATTTATGTGAGTTCACTACATGCCACATAAAATTCCCACATATGACAAATTCAGACCACAATTTAAAGCATACCTCTGGAAACAGAGTACTACAAATAACCACATTTGGGCCACATAATATAAAACTTCCTTACTCGTGCTACTGGTCTTACGAAAAATCAGTGTCACTAGTCAGACACTATCTGTACAAAGGTGTACATACCCTCAGAACTTTCTCAAATATATACTTTTTCTCTGTTATTCTATCTTCTTGTTAATTTCCCCTTATCTACCCCCTTCCTTTATATATATATATATATATATATATATATATATATATATATATATATATATATATATGGGTATATATTGCAATATCTTACGCTAAAAACAGCGAACGATGTTTCATTGACACATTTTCAGCGAAAGTTGAAAATGTCAAATCCACAGAACAGTGATTTCTTTCCTAGGGAAAGAAATCGCTGTTCCAACCCCCGCAAAAAAATAAAAAAAAAGAAACATTAAACACTTCCAGACACATACACACATACCCTAATCCTAATTATACCCCCCCAAAAACCAGTAAACAACTAAATACACATATGCACATAACCCAACCACACATTTAACGAAAAAAATACAGTAAATATTTTAAACCATATGCACTTACCTTAACCCGCACCCTAACCCTAAGGTCAGTAACTCACACATTTACATAAACAGTTCCAAACACATACACACTTACCTTAACCCTAATGCTACCCCCCCAAAACAAAAGTAAACAGCTGAAAACACATACACACGTAACTCAACCATACATCCAACACAAAATATAAAACAGTAAACACTTTCATACATATGCACTTATCTTAACCCGCACCCTAACCCTAAGGTCAGTAACTGTTGCACAATCACACTCGGGAGCTATACCGGACAAGGGACCACACTACACTTCAGAACACAGCAAAAGAATGAAGCGGTCAAGCGACTTCTTTCCCAGGGAAAGAATTCGCTGAACAGCCACTTCGCTGTTTTGCCTGTTCGCTCTACATGTGTCGACGAAAATGCATTCGGCAAAATGCATTTTCGTTATACTCATAGGAACCCATATATATATATATATATATATATATATATATATATACACACACACATTTAGTAATGTACATAATTGGCTGGAGTGTGAGGAGTGCCTTCTGTGTGGAGTCTGCATGTCCTCCCCGCAGTTGGGTGGGCATTCGAAAGACATGTGTAAATGGGCTTGCCTTCGTTGAAGGTTGAACGTTGAGCTGGCACCTCGGCGTTCGTGAAAATCTACTGCCAATCATTAGCGGACTGGAGTTCCGCTGTGGCGACCCCTAACCGGGAAAAGCCGAAATATAACAACAAGTAATGTACATAATGTAATGTTGTGTCTGCTGTTGTATCTGTACATTTTTATATATATGTATAGAAAATTTATCTAATGTACTGCCTTTCCTGATGTATCAAAACAACCCTGACAGGGTCTGAAATTGGCGATTATTGACCAGTGTCTAACTGATAAAAAAGTTACTAAAGATGGCAAAAAAGACCTAGCCCACCTAGAGTTTTCACTGTGTGATACCTTAAACCACCTGTAATAGAGGCCCATGGGATATATGCAAATGACCCCTTAAGGACCTCAAGTCTTTCAGCTATATCGCTTCTGAATGTCCATGACTTTTTACTTTTTCTTTTTAATTCTTTATGGATACATTCAGGCCAGTAAAGCGAAACCCCACTAGCTGTGGTCAAACAAACTTACATACATATATACATGCATAAACAAATGTAGATTTGTGTTGAGAAATAAAATTATTGGCATAGAATCAGTGTTTGTGTGCATTGTATTTTGTTTCAAGGGTTTACCACTCACTTTTTTTACACGTTTGCATTAATCATTTCATTTGTTCCTTTTCATAGTTATGTGATAATGTGCAGATGTAAAATATTTTATTCCATTCTGGCTCTGCAGCATAGAGAGTTAAAGCCCAGGCTGTTACGATGGCATGACTTTAAAGGTTACTCAGGTCTTGGAGGAAGCAGGTAAGAGAAGACAGAGTGAGTAATTGATACCAGCTTGCCATTCCTCAGGGAGGGTAACAGTCATGTACTGTAGACACCAATCGGAGGAAGAGGTGTCTTGGAAGGATCAATAATTGGGACATGTACTAGATCCCTTTTAAGCACCATACAATGGTAGTCTTCATGGAGTGTATGTAGGAATATGCACACCCACAGAGAAGACACTGCACAGCCCTGCATATGCAAGCATGTATGTAACCACAAAGGAGAAGGATTAGGGCCATATTAAAAAAACACCATAAAATGATAAAAGAGGGAAATAGAAAACATTTACTTGGAGAAACAGGATGTGATTTTTTTAAGGTATGCAAGAAGAAGAAATGAAAATATTAATGCATTTGTTGAGGGAAGGTTTAAAGAATGATGCAATTTGTAGAGTAATTAATTTTTTATAGAAAAAGTTTTTTTTTTTTTGAAAAATTGTCATCTTATAACACTATGTAATGTGGAGGATAAAATAAAGAAAATATTACAAAAGAGATCTGAAGTAGCTGCAGGATATGTAATAAAGCAAAGGCAATGATGTAAGAATTGTGAGGGGAATAGTTGATAGTATAAAGAAGGCCAAATTGAAGCTAGAGTGTGAGACAATGACAGCTGTTGGCAGCGTAGAACATGATCAGAAAAGGAAGATTCTTAGACCTATCAGGTTCAGAGGAGGGTGGTTAAAACTTTACAAGATTTGTATAACAGCACGTGGCTGGAAGTATTAGTAAAGAAAGACATCTGTGAGAAGGTGAGGATATCCAGTGGTGGTATACAGCAAGGCTGTTCTATAAATGGAGTTCTGTTTGTTATGATGGCTAATGCAGTAATGGTACAAGTAAATGGTCAAGCATGTGATCCAAGAGATAAGTATGCACACATATATATACACACACACACACACACACACATATATATATATATATATATATATATATATATATATATATATACATATGCATATACATGTATACTGCAAAAAAAAAAACAGCTAAGCTATCACTGTTTGATACTTTAAATCTTAATCGAGGTCCATGAGAGATATGCAGATGGTTCCTTAAGGACTTCAAGTATTTCAGCTACATGGCTTCTGAATGCCCATGTCTTTATGATTACATTCAGGCCAATAAAGGCAAACCCCACTAAATGTGGACATGCATGTTTCAGCCTTTTTATTGACCTCATTAGCACAGCATAAGTGGATAGTTTAACTGTACCTCAGAAACACCGGGTTTTTAAAACCAACTGATGCCCATACACATTAGGATGTCTGCAAAATACCCCAACTAACATCCAAACCAAAGGGTAAATAGGTCACAGAGATAAACCATTCAGCAAAAACTGCAAGAAAAACCCAGCCAAGCTAGAATTTTCACTATATTTTTTGACACACACACAAACACGCACACACGCGCGTGCACACACACACACACACACACACACACACACACACACACACACACACACACACACACACACACTCACACCTATTTTAATCTAACTATCATAGCTTTAATTCTTGAAAATCAGGGAGATCTTAATACCTGTCATCCCACAACATTATTTAATCAATTGCAGGTAAGAGGTGTATATGAACATTCCAAAATCAACAAACCACTGCTGACAATCAGCTTGAGCCCCCACGTCCTCATTTTAAATCTCATGTGTCCAAATTCAAGGCAAATGTGTTCTACTTTATTTCTAATTTCCTAATCCTGAGTTAAGAAAGTGATGCAACTTCCACAACTCCCCCAAATTCTGTTCGGCCCCCATGCTAAATGCTCTCAGATGTAGCCCACTGTTCTGCCTCATTTCCATGGCATCCATGGACTGAACATATGCATTCACTCCTTGGGAGCTTATTTTCCTTTCTTGTTTCTATTTACTGTGGAACTTCCAACAGTTTAAAATGAACTAGCCATTTCTTAACATTCCGAGCCTCTCTTTTCAGCTTACTATCTGTGGGACTTAAACTCACAAATTAAGCCACTGTTATTACGCAGTCAAATCCAACAAAACAGAGTCGCACGGTGATTGCAAAGTGTAATTCAAAGAGTGAATTGCTCATTGACAGTAAAGGATGGACCTTATTAGCAGTATTCAGAAAGTTAAGTTAAAAAATTATTGTTAATTGCTAGTGGTTTAAGTCTGCTTTCACTATGGTGAAAATCACATTTGTTGTCAATGTACAAATTGTCATTCTCTTGGCCTAATTTTTCAATGTGCCGTCTGTAGGGCAATGCTTCATACAGTACAGTATTGCTATTGCATAATTCAAAGGTGATATGATACAGTAACTGCAAAAGTTTTGCGTTTCAGCTGTGAAATTTAGATGGGATGACATAGTGATAGTATTATCCATCATTAGATACTAAGATGTAACAAATATGATGAAAATATTTGCAGAATGCTTTTAATATACCATTAAAAAATCTACAGATACAATGAAATTGTGATGTGACCTATCACTTGTTACTGAAAGCTGTCTTTTCAGATACTTTTATTATCTATTAATCAACTTACAGATCAAATGTAATACAAAATTTTAACAGAAACAAATTTATTTTGCAGTGCACATGTTCTAATAGCTAATTTTAGTTATCAGCATGTATCAGAAGCTGATATAGCAGCTATATCAGTAATGTTTACATGTGTTACACTGCCTAGAAATTTATTTGTGCATCCCCAAGTATCTTTGCAGATTTAATGCTTAAATGCATTAACTCTGAAAACCAGTGGCTTATTATCATACCTCTTAACTTCTCATTACAAGAAACCTGGACAAAAGTCAAAACTAATGGGGGGACAAAAGACCAAAACTATAGACAGATTTTAAATATTCCTCTTATGAAATTAGAAAGTTGCTAGAATAACAGGTCTTGATTTAATATGTATTTTCTTAAGGATATGAAGTCTGAAACTCAAATATTTGTTATTTAGTGACTTCAATAATGATTTGCCAGTTTCATAGGTGAATACTAGGTTAACTGCCCTAAAGGCCATTTTAGGCCTAGCCAATAACCCCAGGTCAGAATTAAATCCTGTATCTTGTGTCTATGAGGTGACAACCTTAACCATTATACCAAACCCACCTACTTACATAGGTAAATGCTAGGCTAGTTGCCCTTGTGGGCCATTTAAGCCTAATCAATTTCCCTATCAAAGTGAGAATCAAACCGTGTAACTTCTGACTATAAGGTCAACACCTTAACCATTAATCCAATCCCCAATCCACTGAAACTGGCAGAAAACTACAAATGTTATGCGGAACAGACCAAAAATATGAGACAAAAATCTGGACATTCTATGAAAATCTAGACATTTGAGTGGTATGAGTATCATACAGTTTTTTAATGTGGTTTACTGACTTTTTTCAGGTACTGTCCATAGATAACTGTGTTGTCATCTGACAGCCATACATAGGATTCATCACTCTTCATCCATTTTCTGATGACTTGACTCATCCTTCACAGCACTGTGGGGACGCTGGAGCCAGTCCTGAAAGCATGGGGGTGCAGGGCTCATTCTGGATAGGCAAAGGTCTATCACAAAGCACACTCACTGACTCACTCACTGACACAATACACACACATCTACAAGCAGTTTGTAAGACTGACAGTCAATTTACTGAATGTCTTTGGTGGGAAGATACTGAAGCATCGAGGAAAGAAAGAAAGAAAAACAGAAGGCAGTGGGACGACATGCAGAGTACGCACAGAAGGCATCTCTATTGAGAATCATCAGTGTCAGTAACTCTGTAGGCAGCACATTCACCTTTGATGCCAGAATATTAGAAGACTGTGAGTTTTATTCCCACACTAGCTGCTTGTATTCATTAGTTTGACACTTAACATAGATGATTAGGGGTATGAGCGGTTAATGAACTACTTGCTGTAGTACAGGGTTTGATTCCCAGCATCCAGTTGCCTACTGTGTGGCTCAGAGCTTGCCAGTTAACAAGATGGTACTTTTAGGAAGTGGGGAGATTGGACTATGCTCCTCAGTGGTCTCCCAAACTGCATGCCTAGCAACTACCTAGGAGAATCAAACTAGTAAAAGATCTCTTCTAACTGTTCTCAAATAACCTTTACAACCAATACTATATAGGGTACTTATGTATTATCGCAACCACATTTCTGAACTGGCAGAAATGGTTGTGTTTCTCAGAAATGATGCCTGGTAACCTAACAATGGGAGGGGAAAGTCTTCCGTTCTACTGTGTGGCAACAGTTTTCACATAGGAGGAGGAATACCACGAGAAATCCTCGTCGCGGGGAGCATCCACTCCCCACTTAAACATATGAGTGGCGCTTTGCAATCGTTCTTAACATTACAAGTCACCCAGACAACTGGACCCTTTCAAAGCTCTTTAGCTGTACACGGTAGCATCTGTGATTGTGGAATTTGAAAGGATTATGTGTGAGTCATTCCTCATTTACAGCACTTCTGGCAAGCAATGTAAGGGGCTATGATTAACAGAGGTGTCTCTGTGAAGCGGGAGAATGGTTACTACCTGTGGACCAGGAGTCCCGCTAGTGAGAAAGACAGCAGTCCATGAGGGATCACTGTCTTATTACTTAGTGCTGGGGACAGGAATGGAATATTCCGCAATGATTTGCCTGTGTTGAGGTTGTGATCAGGAATGGCTGAATCCTGATACACTTTAGCAATGTTCAGTTCATGTAAGAAATGAGTTGTGCCCCCCTCAGGAGCGTGATAATTGACCTTGCAACTCCTCTTGGTGCCTCATTGCCACTGTCAGCAACTTCTGCCTACTTGCTTACACAACCATTTCAAGGTTAAGAAACTCAAAAAACAGTTTTTGCATAAACACAACCATTTCTGCCTTTTCAGAAAAGTGGTTGCAATGATACGTAAGTACCCTATATAGTTAGTATGCTATTGACCTAATTCACCCTGCTCTGAATGATAATGTGTGCTGCCCGATAGCATCTCAAAGATATTGTTGATGTGTATTGATTTTTTGTACGTTATTCTTTCTGAAGTTTTTTTCACTGAAACCTCCCTCTGAAAATGGAGACTTCTTTGTTGGTCACTCCCAGCTAACAGGTGTAAATAATAAAGAAAAAAAAATACTTACAACTGTCACACATATAATAATGCATTCATACTCCCAAATGCATCTTTATAACATTAACAATTTCCAGTATCACAAATGCAGCAGCAGTTATGATTTAAATCTGGATATAAATGTCCTTAAATATGTCAAAACATACTTTCACATGTGATTATTTGTTGGCCCAATAGGACAGAGAAAAACTCTTGTTGTAATGGTAGGGACTGTTTGTGAAGTAGTCAGGGAGCGAAAGACTGAATGGTCAGTGGTGTATATTTTTCTATACAATGGAGGAAGTAAGTCCTTAGCTGATCGGTATCTCCGCTACTAGAACTTGTGGTATCAGGGCAATCAGACATCTGCTAAAGGACATAAATGTATAAATATGTACACCTAACTGTAGTTACTTTATTGTATCATGTGTTAGGTGTATTATTATGGGACAGGACATAAATGGAAACTCGCTAGTAATATGGCGTCTTTCAGAAGCCATCATCCCGATTCCATCTCCACTGATGGAGCGATTGAGCTTATTCAGCATGGACGATTCTTGTTTGCTTGTTGTGAATAGATGGAAGAGCCTTCCCAGAAAGAAATATATAATTTGTACATAAATTCACAAGCTGCCGGTGTGAAAAAGATGGAAAAATCAAAAACACATCGAGAGTACACCAAACACAGATCATTTATCGAGTACAGTAAATAAAGATTAGTGCTTTCATCTTCTCGTTCAGTTTAGGACTTCATCAGAACTTACTATACATAACCTTAGTTTGATTAAATAATGTTCAAATTGTTCCATGACCAAGATCAGCCTATCAATATTCCATATAATTCAAACTGATGTAATAACATAAATTGATTAGAATAATATGACATGTAAAGCAAAATCCTTCTTAAAAACATTAATTAAAAAACATCATTAAAAAATCCTTTAAAAAAGGAACAATTGTCTTAAAAAATAGGCAAGCAACCTACATTTAAAAGGATATTGTAAAATAAACCAACATCAAAGATATAATAAAAATATTGCTAACTAAAATACATTGTAACTGTTTTACAATGTAGTTCTTCTACGGTGAAGTCCAGTGTTTGTTGATACTTGTTCATTAATGTCTGGTTCTTGTGTGGCATTCAAACCAAGTTGCCAGTACAACTCATTGTACTCCAGGTGATCTTCCCAACACCACATTCACTTCTGTCACCTTTCTCTACTACAAAAAACACATATTTCTTAAAAATGACACAAGCTTTACAATGTTTACATAAGATATTCAAACTGTCATCTGTTTTAAGTGCTTTCTCAGTCTTTCTTGCTTAATATGCCTGGCAAGAAATGCAACTTACCAGATATACAACCCCAGTAGTAGCACAGTTGTATCAAACCCTACATGAAATGAGTTTTGGATAGGAAATTGCAGTAATGTTAACTGTGTCCAGAATATACTGATATTGATAGCATGCTCAGTACTTGAACATGACTTTAGATTAACTTCCCTCATGCTGAAGATGATTGTGAATTTTATCCAAATAATCTTCTACACTGCCATTCATTTTAAATACAAAAGAAAGTGTGTCACCTAACTTGTCTAACAACCCTGAAGACCCAAACACCCCATTCCATTTTTTCCTAAAAATTTCCTTAACATCATGACTTCTATTATTAAAGGTTAAAACCATAGCATTACTGAATTTCAAATCAACCTTCCAAGGTATTGCCAGCTGTTTATATGGTGTGCCTCAGAAATGGTTTAAATTTAAATTTAAATATTGGATCATATAAAAAAAAGAACTTGCTGAACACATCCAAAGTACCTGCCCAGATTTAAAAAAATGTCATCCAGACATCTGACATGCAAGCCAATACTACTCCAAAATAAATTATTAAACACAAACTGTGATTCCCCTCTCCCACATCACAATATTGACAAATACAGGTGCAGAGGGAGCATAGCCACAACTCTGATTTGATGAAAAACATCCCCCTTCAAAATGTACAGAGTTATTACATAACACCACATTTATGCATGGTTCAACCAATGTGATGTTAACATTTGACAGACCACCTTTCTTAATCAGGAAGTCAAGAACATACTCTATTCTCACACCATGAGGGCTGGATGTAAAAAGATCCCATGCATCCATTGTTACAAACAACACAGTGTGTGAAAATTTAAACAATGCCAACTTCTGAAGGAAGCCCAAGAAATTTTTCAAGACATGGGGTTTGTCATAAAAAAAAAATTGTAGCTTTTGGTCCACAAAAATAGCCAAAGGTTTGATTTTTGAATCTTGTGATGCCACAAAGGGCCATAACAGGGGATGAGATGAGTTCTTGTGACTCTTGGGAAAGCCAAAAATCATGGGTATCCTAAGTTTTTGAACCACTAAGAAATGGTATAAATCACTGGATAAATAAAAAATCCAATATCAATTCATTTAACCGGAAATCAAATTTACTGTTCTGCACATTGATCGTTTTCATGAATGTAGAAATGTAATAAACACCATCATTCAAAATTTCAATGTTTTCCCAGAATAATCTAGGCTGCTCTTAATTACAACCCCTCCTCTTATTAGGTTTCATAATCCTGATGCAAGTATCACTAGACAGGGTTAATAAAAAACTATGTTCAGACCTAGTGAGATTATAATAAAAACATCTTTGGCTGTTATTATTAACTAACAATTGTAACTCATGTTCACACTTCTTCTCAAACAATGAAATGGCTGGTAGCAAAGGTGGATTGAACATACTAGTTCTCTTTAAATTATAACTAACATGATTACATTCCCCAAAACAAAACATAAATTTATGTTAAGTTTCCTGACATGCAGTTTCACTTCTTCCAATAAGTCTACAATGTTCAAAGACCTTGCAGGAAGAAAGGCAAAACCTTTAAAAAAAGTTTTGCAAAGTTTTTATCAGTGTGAATGCTTGCTAAATTAAACAGATTTAGTACCTTTAAACTCAAAGAGGGTATCTGGTAAGACTTGTTTTAATAACTGAATTTCCCTTTCCCCCTGCCTTTCTTCCAAAACTTGTTCACCTGTCCCCCATGGGTCCACTCAAACAGTTCTGGTTGGTATAATCCAAGTAATTCTTCTGCCTATCACATTTCTGTACAAGACATTCTAACCTCTGAGGTGGGACTGTTTCTAAAAAAATATCTCATCTTCTTCTGTGTTGTCGAACACATTGCCACCCATAACATCTAAAACCCCAGGTGGTACATCAAGGTCATTGTCAGGATGAGATGCATCACCCCATATACATACACTAATTATAGCATAAGGATATGGTCTTTTGCCCACATAATCCTTCTTTCATGCAACAATTTGCTTTCCTTGTGTTTTTGAATAGCCCCACATTTAGAGTCTATACGCTTAAAGGTCTCCTCTTATTGGTTGTTGAAGGATTCAAAGAGAAAATCATCAAGTATTTCTTTTTGCAACATGTTGATCTCCTTCTTCTGAATTGTCAGCATACCGCTCAGTCTCTTAGCACAACAAATCTGGACAGAGCAAAAAATAATGAGGGCACAAAGGCCCAAAAATAGGGGCAGTTTTTAAATATTACTCTTATAAAATTAAAATGTTGCTAGAACAACAAGCTTTGCATTAACATGCATTTTTTGAAGGAAATGAAGCCTGAAACTCAGATGCCTGTTGTTATCTAGTGA
Organism: Protopterus annectens; assembly: GCF_019279795.1. Taxonomy (NCBI): domain Eukaryota; kingdom Metazoa; phylum Chordata; order Ceratodontiformes; family Protopteridae; genus Protopterus; species Protopterus annectens. The sequence continues at coordinate 131,850,191 of NC_056749.1, forward strand.
ATTTAATCCTCAGTGATTTGCCAGAAAACCACAAATGCTATGAAGAACAGACCAAAAATATTAGCCAAAAGTATGGACAGTTGAGAGGTATGACTAACAAATTGACGCTCAACTATATCAAACTTATCAAAAGACTCAAGCAGCTCATGATGAAGTAATGAACCCTGTGCCATTTTGTCAGGATACTTCCACACCCTAAGCACGTTTGGCACCCTATAAGCTACTGTACTGTCTCTCAAAAAAGTTATTCAATTAAAAGATCTTAAACTTGGCCAAACGTTTCTGAAATCATTTCATTTTGTCAGATAATGAATCATCAGTCCTGTTAACATAATCAGGCATATTCAACACAGATTGTTTGTCAGTGTTCAACCATTTCTGTACAAAACATTGTCGCCGTCACTCACTCCCTCAATCATGTGGAGCTCCCTTTCATTGTTAGGCCCTTAAATGGTAATACAAAAGGATTTCAGAGAAGTAATGGGGTTAACTACTGTTGGCAAAGTTGAAGTTGATTGCATACCAGGAAAAACATCCAAATTGCTCACCAGTTAGGTCAATAATTTGACCAGGAACAAAAGCCGGCAAGATTCTTCAGTGCTGTGACAAATAACCTTGGCTACCGCTTCTTGAAACATCCCAAAAACCTCCTGAGAAGTCCCGTTCATGGAAACCACAAACCAGTAAACAAATTCGCAAGCCACTGCTGTGAAAAAGTTTATAGATTTTGTCTTCACATCCAAATTAGGACTTCATTAAGACTTACAATACATAACCTTAAGTTGATTAAATAATGTTCAAATTGTCCCCAGCCAAGATCACCCAATCAGCATCCCTCCCATACATTTCACAGTGACATAATAAAATGAATTGATTTCAATAATATTACATATAAAGTGAAATCTTTCTTAAAAAATATCAGTTAAAAAAACATAATTAAAAAAAGAATTAAAAAGTCACAACTGTCTTAAAGCAGGTGAGAAACCAACATTAAATAGAACATTGCAAAAAAAAAAAAAACGCAGCAACAACAAAAATATAAAGACAAAATATTGCTAAAAAAATATATTGTTCACATAAGGTATTTAATATGAATTGTAATGTACATAAAAACATAGCTGTCCAATTTTAATAATGCAATAAGATATGCAAAGGAGGTGTACAGGATTTATTTGCATATTACAGTGCATCCAGGGTTTGTAAAGTACTTGCCTTTCTAATTTAACCTTCATAGGTCTCCCCGATGTGTAGCACTGTCTTCATTTCACAAACTACACGGTGTGAATCTGTGGGATTGAATTCATACAATAATTACATATTTTTATATATTGCTAGTCAGGAGTCAGCATTATATAGTAAAATCCTAGATCATTTTTGACAAAACTTGCTGCTCATGCCCATCCAAAAACTAAATAAGCTCAGGCAATAGCTGATCAGACAGCTTCCACTCACAACAACTTTTACAATGCCAGACTTTAAGTTGACAGTCAAACAGGTGCACAAGATCATAAATTATGGGTCAGCTATGCCTCTGTCACCTTTTAATCCTAACAAATAATATTGTTATGTATGTTGCTACTCTGACCTCTGAACCTCAGCCAAAGACTGAATGCAGGAAATGCCTTCTTGATCAGCTGTTCACTGGATATTTCTAGATTCTGGAGATTAGAGTTGTACTCTGGGTACTTGGAAAAAGGACAGATTGGGAAGTTCTGTTTCAAAGTATCAAACTGCCGAGACCATATGATTGACAACTGAGTCCGTCGAACCATTCTGACTGAGATCGCAGTGCAGTAGGGATCATTGCCCTTTTCTCCACTCTAGTGGATCTTGGAGTTGGTATATATAATTAGATTGGGGTGTCCCTTGCAAAAGCATTATTTGTGTTGTTCACGGGTGATGTTTGGGTTTATGTTTTTCTCGACAGACTAAACTGTCGACCGTATAGTCTCGAATGGATCCCTATCAGGTGATTGAGTTTTCAGAAACTTGAAATTCATATAGCCTGGACCATATGATCAAGTTTCTGAAAACACAGAAGTTTTTACTGGAGATTGTTGTACAGTGCAGAATGGAAAATGTACCCTTTTCATCACTGTAATGAGATATCAGAGTTGGTATATATAATTTGCAAAGGTTGTGGAGGGGTGCATGGGGACAAATATGTAAAAAAAAGTTAGAGTTTGTGGGGTTTTTTTGATATTCGAGTTTTCAGAAATTTCTGAAAACTCAGTCATCTGATACAGATCCTCTCGACCATATGAGTTTCGACAATTCAGCCTTCTGACACTTTGAAATAGACCATCTTTTCACAGCATATGCTAGACACCATCACTGGTCTGAGCAGTCGATATTACTCCCTCTGTTCCTCTGCTACTGTTAGTGTAGATACATCTAAGAGAATGTTGCTCAGTGAAATATATTTTCTTTTTTTGTTTTTTTTGCTTTCTTTAACCATGAACCTTGTACCACTGTGGGGAAACAGATACTTTCTGTCTCCTGTCAGACATTATTCAAATTATGTTTTTGTCTGCTGCCTCCTCGTGAGCTCATTTACAGTTTCCATATGGCCATTTTAAACAGACATCTCAAAAAAATTAAGTCTAGAAAATTTTTACTGAGTACAAAATACATCTCTGGAGCTTACTGAGGCCTCCAAGTGGAAACATAAAAACTATGTGGAAGATAAGCACAAGGGCAGATGTCATTACACTTCAACTGTTAAAGAAGCCTGCCTTTGCTATTCAGGTTAGTGGTGGTGCCCAAATGTAAACTGTATTATTGGTCTAATAATGAGCTAAGTGATATAGCTAGCAATTAAAACTTAACAGTGCTGAAAGGTACTTGTCAGAAAAATATGTATTAATGTGTGTATGCTTAATGCTAATTAGAAACTAAATAAGTTAACACATTTTTCATTCTATTTTATATGCACTGTTTTATATACAGTTGAGTTTCATATGAGACTGAAAAGATGCTTTTTGAAACTGCAGTGTGCTTTCTGAAACTTGCAAGATGCCCTCTGACCTAGTAATTGCTAGCACAGCAATATTCATGTTTATGCCTTTTGGAAATGTACTTGAGAAGCAGGTGATTATCTGCTAGGTCAGGAAAAATGAATGAACAATGCTATATTCTGTAAATGTAATGATTTTAAACAATCAGCTCTGTTCGAAGTATGAGAACATGTGCAGCTGCAGAGGTTTAGAGATAACATAGACAAAGGACTGTTAGAGAAATGAACTGCAATCTATACTTGCTTTGTGCTCAAATTAGCCATAGTACCTTGAATGGTAACATTGCATATATCTAACCGGTGGTAGCCAAGGCCACGTTGTTTTTCTTAGGAAGTTTCTCACAAAAATTGATAATACCAGCAGAATATTGTAAAAACAATTATTACTAAATGATGATGACAAAACTTGTGATTCACTACGTCAGCTTGGTAGGCAATGTTTTATTAGAAAGTGTATAAACATGTTAGCATTTCCTGATTCTAGTTAGACAAACTCTGTATTAGCATGTTTTTGTCTCCTTGCTGCAAGATTAAAGTGTCTTAACCTGAACCTACCGTGTTTTGATCATTTTTAAAGTATATTTTTCCTTTGACAGTACTTAATAAAACTTTATGTATCTTTGTAACAACAAAAAGATGTTTAGCAAACTTGCCTTTTTCCCAAATTGTGAGTATAGTTGTGGTGTTCCATGCACTACAAATGTTGTAATGCTTCCTTGAAGGCTGCTATGATCAGGTCTCATAGTAGAAAATTGCATAATGGGCTTATGTTTTTGCTGATTTTGTAGCATACTCAGCACACTTCATTTACTTATATTCTTATAATATGGTTTCATCTTACTTCATTAAAAAAAGAATACTTAGTACAACATAAAAAATATTTCATCAAAACTATAAGAATCAATCAGAGGAGGATAGAAAGGATTGGGAAGAGAGATTTGATAAGCAATTCACAAAGAAACAATGGGATGATATATGTATGTCTCCCAAATATGCAACAAAATCTAGAAGATTTAGGATTTTTCCTTGGAAATGTTTACATAAATATGTTTATACCCCAAGTAGACTCTAGACAATTTTTCCTCAGGTAGACAGCAAATGTTGAAGGTGTGACAGGGAGGAAAGAGGTACTTGTGAACATGTTTTCTGGGAGTGTGGTGGGCTAGCAGACTTTAGTGATTCCCTGTGGGATACGCTGTCAGACATGCTGGGTGGGTGAATCGGTGTGATGAGGGAGGTGATTTTTCAGAGCTATGATACAGAATTGGAATTGCCTAGACATAGTAAGGTCTTGCTGTGTCTAATTATGTTGGCTGCCAAAAAGCAATTACTAGAAAATGGAAATCAGAATTTAAACCACCTATATTAGAAGTAGTGAATATAGTAACAGAGATAAAACAACTGGAACTGAGATCTTTAGAAAAAGGTAGGAGCAGACTACATAGGAAAAATGGGAATTGTGGGAACAATGCATACAGAGGAGGAACGAGGTTTACAAGAAGGCAGGACTTAAATATGCTATAATGTTTGACTGAAAATAACTTAAATTGTAAGTGATGTGTATGTTTGCAACTGGAAGTGTGTCAGTATGGTTTGTGATGTAAAATGTTTGCAACTAGAATTGCGTTGGCGTGGTTTGTTTTCATTTACATAAATGTATCATTACTTATGTCATAAGTGATGGTTTAATAAAGATGTTTCTTGTTTAAAAAAGGGGAAGTATTTGAATAATTTATGTAATGCTGCTCAGATTATATGATATATAGCAATATATGTGAAGTATAATGTTTATTAATATTAATTTAATACAGCTTGATTGTATAAACGGAAAATTGTCTGTCACAAATAATAATTCAATAAAGGTGTCTTTAAAAAAAGTTTCATTTTACTTCAAAATATCACAGTAAACAAACTTCATATAGTACCATGCAGAAAATTATAACAATATAAGATGAAGCATACTAGTGCAACAATTGTAACATAACAGTTTTGAACACTTGTTCACAAAGGATATAAAATCTCTGTGGTCTGACAGGATGACCCTATCTAATATTATAACAGAGTTTTATCTTTCTTTGTAATCGTGACCTCATGATAACTGATAACTGATTATTAGAACTGCCCAATAGTTAAGGACTTGTTGAATGTCACAGAAAATAGGTTTCATACATAGAAAGCACTGAAATACTAAACGTATATAGTTACAACAAGGTACAATTAAGCATGCTGCTGTAACAGTTTTGAACATATATCAACATATAAAGTCACCATGATCTAGCTTTCTTTATAGATCATGCAAAATACTAACAGTTTGAACTATTTTTTTTACCATTCAATCAAAGAAGCTGAAAACTGTCATTTAAGTAAATAAGTACTTAAATCTTGAATAGGACCCTGCATCCTGTACCACTTATCTTTATGTTATACCAACAGCCCAAAGATAAATTTATTCAGAAATTATCCTACATAGCTCATATGAGTCCACTCAAGTATGCTATTTCCCTCTAATGAAAAATAAGTCACCATAATATTTGAGAAAAACGATTAATAATCTTATGGGGGACTCTTAAAAGTAATGCAGTCTTCTTTTGAAATGCTTTTTTAGTCTGCCAATATCAGTAATTTCAGTGAACAGCCCAATTCTTAATTACTATAATGTTTCAGTTTTAAAATATTGAAGGATGCACCCCTTTCTTACAAACATACATCTGGTCATAAGTGCATAGCAGTCAAATAAAACCCTTGTATCATCTTTGTCCAGGTGGCTTGCCACAAAGCAGTCTTACTTTTCCATGTAACTCCTGCTACTCTGCCCTTTCGTTTTTAACATTGCCTGTGCCATAAGAGTCACCCAGAGTGACAGTTCTTGACTTATTTAGTCTCAATTTATTCGTAAAATGATTGCAGGGTAACTTCTTGAGTACCCTTCACTTCTTCAGCATCTGCAAATGACTAGGCTCTATTCAACGAACAAATAATCAAGACAGCTAGAAAATAGTCTTTATTTTGATTAACATCTTTTATACTTGATAATAACATCCGAAAACTGTAACATGATATACATATACGGCTTGATATTTCACTGTAAACTAACTTCCCAGATGTTATAACTGCTACTGTACTTCATAATTCTCATATGTAGACACAAATCATACCAAAGTCACCCAGGGTTTATCAAACCCTTGCTAATACAGACTATGTCAGCACAGTCACCTTCTCAGTCCTCAGTGATGATTTGATAAACCCTGTCCATCATGTCATATAATTTTTCACAAAGTCCATTATGTCTGAACTCACTTTCCCTTTGAGTACTCCTGTTAGTTTCACTTTATTCTTTCAAGCCTTATTGTCTATTGTCAACATTTGCTGCCCATACTCCACTTGATCACCCAAATCATACATTTTAATTTGCATTTCTACTACCTACTGCTGAATGAGCTTTACAACCTGCTGTAGATCAGGCAAAAGCTCATAATTGTCAGTTTCAAACAGTTTCAGACCCTGATATTCATGTGCAAAAAAAAAAAAACGTCTGCCACAGTCTTTTCACCAAGTGGGACGACCAGCCACTCTTTTGATTATCATCTATACATACTTCTTCTTCATTGCTCTGTAAGTCAGCTAACATTTACCTCTTTGATAACCAAAGGATTTATTTTTTTAAATCATTGGAAAACTAGTGGGATGACCCTTGCACACTGACCACCCACCTACCTGAACGCATTTATTTTTCAGTGCTCCGTGAAAAAAAAAAAAAAAAAAATGTCATTGCCCTGTGTGGCAGCAGCTGCTTCAGCTCATCGGAGAAATCTGCATTATTTGTGTAATTCTGCACCTAAAGCAAGTAAAACAACCGAATCTGGGGCAAAAACATATGATAAGCTAACATACAGCAAGGAGCGACTTCAGGAAATTCGTCTACAAAGCTCGATGTGCAATAGGTTTGATGGACTGCTGGCTGCAGGGCCTGCAAGGCTTAATACACTCCATGAGCTACTGGAGCTAGGAATTACATTGAAACACAATCCAAACTGCTCAAATAAGGTGGAATCAGTGTTTATTACTCAGAAAAGGAGAAGGAAAAGAAAGAGGTGTGAAAGAACTTCTAAACGAGGATCCAGCACTGGAATCATCACAAGATCAAAAGTTAACCCCTTCAGGCCTGCACTACCATCCATTCTACTGGCTAATGTTCACTCTCTGGAAAATAAAATGGACTAATGGACTACATAAGGCTAGAACTAACTAACCAGAGCAAGGCAAGAAACTCTTGTATATTTATCTTCACTGAGACTTGGCTGAGCTCTAGCATAAATGACAGTGCAGTTCATGTGGAGGGACTATCATTATTTCGCGCAGATAAAATACTGTCTCTCTGTGGGAAAGCAAAGGGGGTTGGTGTCTGCATCTACATCAATAACAATTGGTGCACCAGGTATGAGGTGTTAAAAACACACTGCTCTGAGGACCTAGAGTTCATGTCACTGAAATGCAGACCCTTCTACCTACCAAGGGAGTTTAATAGTATCAGCATCACAGTAGTATACATACCTCCCAGTGCTAACATAAACGAAGCATTAGCTAAACTCTATCAGTCTATAAATGATTTGTAAAATCAAAATCCTGACAGAGTAGATATAATAGCAGGGGACTTCAATCAGGCAAACCTGAAAACAGTCCTGCCTCAATACTTCCAGTATATAGACTTTGTAACCAGAGGGGAGAATACAGTGGACAAGGTCTATACAAATATTAAGTTAGCATTTAAGGCAGTACCTCACCCCCACTTAGGTAACTCAGATCACCTTGCCATTATGCTCCTACCATTGTCCAGACCACTGATGACCAGGGGCAAACCATCAGTGAAGCAAGTGAGAGTATGGCCGGAGGGAACAGTCTCAACACTACAAGACTGTTTTGAGATTACAGATGGAACATCTTCAAGGAGGCGGCCACAGTAAACCAACACATTAAGCTGAAGGAGTACACTGAACCAGTAATGGGTTACATCTCTGATTCAGTGTATGACGCAGCGGTGCAGCGGTAGCATTGTCACCTCACAGCAAGAGGTTCTCTAGTTTGATTCTTGGCTGGGATGCCTTCTGTGTGGAGTCTGTATGTCCTCCCTGTGTTTGTGTGGGTTTCCTCCAGGTACTCCAGTTTACTTCCATATTACAAAGACATGCATCTGGAGCGTTTCTCCCTGGGCCTCAGCTTAAAATTGGCTTTGTTCCAAGTTGGACTTTCCCAGTTAACAAATGTAAAAATAAAAATAAAATAAAAAAAAAAATCTCAAAATATCTTGACGATGTGACTGTCACCAAAAGCATCATCATAACAGCCCACCAGAAACCCTGGCTAGCAAGTGAAGAGTATGAGCTCCTAAAAGCAAGGAATGCGGCATTCAAGTCTGGTGATAAAGAGGCTCTCATATTGGCCAGATCTCAATTAAACAAAGGGGTGAGGGAGGCCAAGTGCCAATATGGTCAAAAGATCATGAGCCACTTCTCTGAACAAAGGAACCCCAGGCACCCGTGACAGGTCCCCGTCTTCACAGTGTGATGATGATACAGAATTCCTAAACAAGCTCAACATCTACTTCAGTAGGTATGAAGAAGGGAAGAAGACAGCAGTGGAGAAAATCACCAACAACCAGTGTGAGGAAGAGCTCAGCCTCAACCTTGCTGATGTCAGAAGGACCCTATGAAGAGCTAACCCCAGGAAAGCAGCTGGACCTGAAAACATTCTTGGAAGAGTGCTCAGAGATTATGTGAACCAACTAACAAATGTACTCACAGACATCTTCAGCAACTCAATGAATCAAGCCATTGCGCCCAAATGTTTCAAATACACAAACATTATACCACTGCCAAAGAAGTCACCACCTGCTAGTCTAAATGACTATCATCTCATAGATGTCACCCCCACTGTGATGAAATGCTTTGAGAGACTGGTCAAAGATGTAATAACATCCAAACTACCTGCACACTTTGATCTGCTCCAGTTTGCATACAGATCCAATTGCTCGACAGGAGATGCTATTTCTTTAGCACTCCACTTATCGCTGGACCACCTAGAGAACAAGAATAGCTACGTGAGGCTACTTTTCATCGGCTTCAGTTCAGTTTTCAATACAGTCATCCCGCAAAATCTGATCAGAAAGCTGGTTCAACTGGGCATCAGCACTCCACTATGCAACTGGATTCTGGACTTTCTTATAAATAGACCCCAGAAAGTGTGCATAGACAAGAATACATTGGAGAGCAGGGATGTGTCCTAAGCCCTCTGCTTTTCACCATACTAACCACAACTGGACTGCCAAGCAAAGCTCAAACCATATCATCAAATTTGCTGATGATACCACAGTTGTGGGCCTTATCAGAAATGATGACAAGACAGACTACAGAGAGGAGGTGAATCAGTTCATAAGTTGGTGTTATAGCAATAATCTTGCACTAAATGTCAACAAGACCAAAGAAGTAATTGCAGATTACAGGAAGAGGAACAGAGAGCACTCTCCAGTTGTAATCAATGAAGAAACAGTTGAGAGAATAAAAACACAACATTTCTGGGGGGGTGCACATTGCAGAAGACCTGACGTGGTCAGCTAACACAAATGCCATCATTAAGAAGGCGCACCACTGACTTCACTTCTTGTGAAGGTTGAGGAGAGCAAATCTACCATCAACAACTGTCACAACCTTCTACATGGGCACCATCGAAAGTATACTGACAAACAGCTTTACAGTATGGTATGGAAGCTGCTCTGCTTCTGAGCACCAGTTATTCCAGAGGGTACTGAAAGCAGCTGAGAGGATTATCAGGAACTCCCTCCCATCCATACAAGATCTGCACATATCCAGATGTCTCAGCAGGGCAAGGAAAATAACCAGGGATAGCGCTCATCCTGCTTACCAGCTGTTTTCACATTTAACATCAGGAAGGCGCTTTCGATGCATACGCTGCAAAACCACCAGATTCAGAAACAGCTTCTTTCCACTAGCCATCAGGTTACTGAACCCTAGGAACAGTACCCTCCTCACTGGACATTAAGGCAGTAATCCAGTAATACTGAAGAGTCTCTAAGTGCAGTATGTAACAAGGTCTTACCTGCACCCAGACAGCAAAGTCAGTAGTAATCAAACTGAACTGTCTTACTGTGCAATATAAATGTAGGCCTTAAATCTATCGCTTAAGTGCATTTTTTCCAATGAAAATAAGCTAATAACCTAGTAATGAGTGACAATCTGTTAAATCAGAGCAATAATGCAAGTATTTATTATTGTTGTATTTGTTGCCCGTGTCTATAGAATTTTGTGTATTATTATCATGTTAAAAGTAGTCTATTATCACTTCGATTCACACAAGTGCGAACTGAGCGAAAAAATGTTTCTTTGGGCTCAATGTGCATTCAAAATATAAAGTCTACTTTGACATGTTTATTTCAGCCATCAGCACCATGCTGTGACCTTCACTTACTCCACCACTGCCAGTTATGCCAAATTTCATTCTTAATCACCAATGCATATATACACACACACACACACACACACACACATATATATATATATATATATGCGGATCTAGGACTATTGCACAAAATCACGTTTCCACGAAACTTAAACAACCAAACACAATTTAGTGAAAGTGCTTTTCACCCAAAAAGCACTTTCACTAAAGTGTGCAGATAAAACTATAAAACAACAAAATAAAAAAAAAAACAAAAAAAAAAACGTATCCACGTTTACACAGGGGGCAAGCCCCCCTGCACCCCCATGTGGGAGGCTGTGCCCCCCACCCCCTTCTTTTATATTCTCACTTCGAGATCGCACTACATTGGGGATATATATATTGTCATCCCCTTTGGTAAAAAACTCTGTACCCATGAACTACCACATAAGTGGTAGTCTACTTAATGCTGAAAGTGTGATAAGAGACCTTGGGACACAGGTGGACAGTAGTCTCTCCTTTGATAATCACATCGCCACAGTGGTCAGGAAATCCTTCTACGTGGCTCATCTCATCAAAAAAGGTTTCTCATCCAGAAAAAAAGAGGTCATTGTTCCCCTCTACTCATCACTCATTAGACCCATTATAGAGTACAACGCCCCTTTTGGTATGTACCTCACAAGACATCTACAACAACTGGAAAGGCCACAGAAATACCTCACAAAGAGGATTACTGGTCTCAAACAGATACCCTACGCAGACTGTCTCAAAAAACTCCAGCTTTACTCTGTGGCATATCGCCTACTCAGAGGCTATCTCTGCCTAACATACAAAGCTATGTTAAACCCAGAGCTGTTGGACATGCTCCACGTAAAGAAATCCCAATCCCACCGAGCTACATGCTCTAGGGACCTAAATATTGTCATTACAATAAACAGAACATGCTGGAGGGATAAATTCCTGTCCCAGAGACTTCTCATATTCTGGAACAGACTACCTATCTATGTCAAACAGAGCTCCTCATTAGCACTCTTCAAGAAAAATCTTGATGATTGGATGGGACATAGGAAATTCACCCCAGGGATCACTTCTGTGGCTCTGCTCAGCAGGGGCACAGGAAAATAATTTTCTTGGGTGGCGAAAGCCAGGGTACCTTTTTGGCTAGGCTTATATGGGCCCTAGGGCTGATAGCCTAGTACCTACCTATGAACATATGAACCTATTCCCTTATCCCCACTGTGCTACAATCTCAACAACAGCAATTTCCCCACATTTTTATCTTTTTTTTTTTTTTAGCACACTTTCACGAAAGTGTGCTCGGCCATTTCACTTTTGGTGAAACGATCATTCGTTAAAGAGTACAGATCCTATATATATATATATCTGTATCTATATGAGTCTACGTTGCTTTATCCAAAATACTGTTCATTGGACCATATTTTCAATAACTCACTTCTGCAAAAGTGCATTCTATCGAAAATGCACTTTCGCGGAACAAAAAAATAAAAAGTAAATAAAAAAAAAAACACACTACACAGTATTATGCACCCCACACCCCCTACTTTAATATTCTTACTCCGAGATCGCACTACAGTGGGGAAAAGGGAATATTCCCTTATCCCCACTGTACCACAATCTCAACAAGAATTACCTTAGTTGTACATCAGCAGTATACATTGATGTACAACTAACGTTACATGCAAACTGCATGTTTTTTTTTTTCTTTAACGAAAGTGCATTTTCGACAAAATGCACTTTCGCTAAAGTAAGTTCGACAAAGTACGGTTCGATGAACTGTACTTTCGACTATACAACTTGGACACACACGCGCACACACACACACACACACACACACACACACACACACACACACACACACACACACATATACACACACACACACACACACATATATATATATATATATATATATTCACCAAACAATGCAATAAGTCCCACAGTAAATATATAGAAAAAAAACACAATGGAGGAGCAACAGTCTCTTGTAGCGTTGAAAATACGTAGCAATGCCAATAAAATTAATCCCAAAGCAACAGCTGTCTGATTAAAATTTCTTTAATAAACAAAATAAAACATACAAAAATAAAACGTGAGCGTTTTAGCGGAGATAATTCCGATTCTTCAGACACTGTATATATGGCAAGCTCAATTAACCATTAATTAGTTAATTGATAAATTGATTAACATTTAAAGCAGCCTGTTACCTGTATTGCTTGTTTATCAATTAACTAATTAATGGTTAATTGAGCTTGCCATATTATTAAAGAAATTTTAATCGGACAGCTGTTGCTTTGGGATTAATTTTATTGGCATTGCTACTTATTTTCAATGCTACAAGAGACTGTTGCTCCTCCATTGTGTTTTTATATATATATATATATATATATATATATATATATATATATATATATATATATACATGGGTCTACTTTACATGGTCAACTTTTCACAAAGTCGACTTTCCTATGGCCGAGACCATATGATCAACTTTCGGAAAGCCGACCATGTAAATTAAACACAAAAAACACAACAAACACTTAGCTTAAAACTATTAGCACCCCCCCCCCAGTAACTTAAATATACCAACTCCGAGATCGCACTAAAGTGCAGAAGAGGGAAATGTTCCCATTCTGCACTGTACGGAGATAGCAGTTCCCCATGGTGGGCTTTTCAAAAGTTGATCATATAGTCTCGGCCATGATCATGTGAAGGGGAATAAATATATATATATATATATATATATATATATATATATACACACAAACACACACACACACACACACACATTTTTTTAATTTACTTCATAACACAGAAAAACATGACAACGTGGAGCCTTGTCAAGCACCATGAGACATACCTCTAGGTAAAACATTATCAGTATCAGCTGTTTTCATTAATACTTCCTTTCCTTTACTAATATGCATTTGCCATCATTTATTACAAAAGGTGTACTACTACCCGATTACTTTCTCCAGTTTAAAACTGATTGGTTCAGTGTGGCAGTGATCGCTTTTTAAGTTTATTCTTAGTTGGTTGAGTCTTTCTCTCGCTAGTGGGCAGTGTATTTTTCAAAGCATGGGGGTAATATTTCCATAATGAGAAGTACTAGACAACATTATAACCACATGGTTTTGCACCTACTACAGATAGACAAAGTTGGTATCAGATTCCATTAAATCAGTCAAGCTGTAATGATACCAGGGCATATATCAGTTTCCAAGTCACAGAACATGGAATTAGATGCTTAACACTGGCAATCTTGCTGAGATGAAAATACAATGATGTAATAATTGTAGGTACAGCATCTAGATACAATACAAGGCTCTGCCTCTGAGCTGTGAATTCCAATACTTTGTTCTAATAAAAAAAAAAAAACGTAAACAAATAGGGACTCTAACATGGATGACAAGGTGCGTGAAAATTTACTGTCTCAGTCTTAGCCAGGTTCAGGTTCAGCTGAAGTTCAATGATTTGGCCAAACAGAATCCAGGAGGTCATCTAGTAAGGGTGAAATAAGACACAGAAGTATGGGAAGTAAAGAGATAAATAACAATGTTATCAGAGTAACAATAACAGTGGACATCTCTAAGTAACAGGACATATCTTAAAGGGAGCATGAGCCCCAGTAGCAAAAGTAGAGCCAAGACTTAACACTTGTAGCACCTCACATGCTAGCAGTTTAGGGTAGTATTTATCCCTGAAACCACCCCCTGATACTGTCTGTCAAGGTAAAAGGATAAGCAAAGTGGCAACAATATTGCAAGACCCACAGTGGCTGCACAGGCATTTAACAAGAGCCCACCACTCAAACTGTCAAAAGCCACAGAGATTAATGAAGGGCCAAGATGGAGTGTAAATTATAAATGCTCACCTTTAAGAGGGCTAACCTGGTATTGTATTGCATTTGGAACAAAAGTCAGACTTGGCGTGGATGAAAGAGAGCACAGGATGTTAAGTAGGAATACATCTTATGTTAACCACCTTCTCAATAACCTTTCAGATAAATGGAAAATTCAGAACAGAGTAGCAAGTTTCTAGATTAGAAGGATCGGGTGATGACTTTTAACTATGGCTTCTTTTAAAACAGACGATGACCCCATCCTTGTAAATATGCCCTCACAATTTGGAAAATGAGTTGCCCAAATATCTCCGAGCAAGACATTGCAAGCTTGGTGGGAACCGGATCCATTCTCCAATCTGCATTGCATCAGATGGCGATGGCAAAATCACATGGATGGTTTCTTCATGACTGATGTTCCCACATTCTGACAAAGAAAAAATCCAATTGTATTACTGCTGCGTTATCACTAGGCTAATTAGAGGCAGGGAATGGAAATGAGAGTCTAATTTCTGACACTTTATTTGCAAAAACATTGTGCAGCCTCCTCACATTGACAGGAAGAAAGAACTACAGCTGACCAACTGAAAATACTTAATGGGATAATTAGCCAAGCCAAAATATCATTGGAAAAGAACTTTGCCTTCTTATGTGAGGCATCTGAAAAGTATGCTGCATAGCAGGCAGCAAGCTGGCTCAGTGGTTAAGATCGCTACTTCACAGCTCCAGTACGTGAGGCTTAGTCCTGATCTTCAGTCAGTACCTACCTGCAGTTTACATATTCAGTCAGTACCTATCTGCAGTTTGCATGTTCAGTCAGTAACTACCTGCAGTTTGCATGTTCAGTCAGTACCTACCTGCAGTATGCATGTTCAATCAGTACCTGTCTGCAGTTTGCATGTTCAGTCAGTACCTGTCTGCAGTTTGCATGTTCAGTCAGTACCTACCTGCAGTTTGCATGTTCAATCAGTACCTGTCTGCAGTTTGCATGTTCAGTCAGTACCTGTCTGCAGTTTGCATGTTCAGTCAGTACCTGTCTGCAGTTTGAATGTTCAGTCAGTACCTGTCTGCAGTTTGCATGTTCAGTCAGTATCTACCTGCAGTTTGCATGTTCAGTCAGTACCTGTCTGCAGTTTGCATGTTCAATCAGTACCTGTCTGCAGTTTGAATGTTCAGTCAGTACCTGTCTGCAGTTTGCATGTTCAGTCAGTACCTGTCTGCAGTTTGCATGTTCTCTCCAAGTCTTCACTTTTTTCCCTCTGTACCCGAGTTTCTTGCACCCTCTCAAAAACATGCTATTGAAATTCTAGGTCCATGTCATGGCTAAAACGGGTTAGAATAGTCCATTCACTTAGCCAGTTAAGAAACTGATGAATAAATAAACAAATTCATGGATATCCAAATTGCATTTATTCATACATAGGATCAACATCTTTCAGACGTAGTCTAACCTGTGAATGTCTGTGAAAATCATAATCCCATGATCACAAGTTCCTGTAAAAGCTGAACTTGCAGGCATAAGGTCAGTTTGGTACAGTGTAGTGCAAACCACATTATTATAAGCAGTCATTGAAGTGTTAGGACCATCTGTATTGTGGTTCAGCTGTATGTATATAGTCATGTGGTAAATTTGATACAAACATTTCCTCACTTGAGACCTGTAAACAGGAGATATGTGACAACTAAAGATTGTGTTTTATCAGTTTAACAGTATTCTTTTAAATGAGACCATTATCACACTGTATTTCTGTATGCTATTTTATTGAGTTAAAAGTGTTTCTTCTAAACAAATTTTGTGTAACGCGGTATAAGATTCAAGTTTACTGTTTTGTGCAGCTTCATAGTCTAATTAGTATTGCTATACACTGATACACCACAGTGCATTTATGCCAGGTGCTTACCATTGTGCCTGCAGCAGTTTCAAAGCTATGACTTTGAATTGGGATATTTCACCCTGCTTCCCTCTTAGATTGACATTGCCTGATGTGCACCTTTGAAAACAACTTTGTTAACACACAGGTCCTCGGTATATCTCTCAACGTCTTGGCACAAGCATTCTGGACAAAGCCAAAAGTAAAAAAGGCCATATTTTAAATATTGCTCTTAGAAACTTAGAAAGTTGCCAAAAGCTAGAATAATATATATATGGATCTACGTCAAATGTTCGACATTCAAAAATGCCGAGTTTCATATGGCCGAGACCATATGATCAACATTTTGAAATGTCGAACCTCTTCTATATAACATAAAACACACAAAAACACTTTACTAACTGCGCACCCCCACACCCTCTGCTACTTATATATATATATATTTAATTTTGGTTATCATTCATTTTCAGAGGGATATGAATTTTGAAACTCTTTCATCCATCCACAATCCCCTTTTTCGCATTATTGCAAATGGGTCAGAGGATACCCATATTCAGTGACCATCATCTAGAGTCAAACTGTCATGTATTTATCTGTGACTGATTCGATAGCCGTCTGGATACAGAAAGCCTATAAGTATACCTTTATGCACTTAATCTGTTTCAGTAATAGTTAACAAAACTGTGCTGTATTTATTTATTTGCTTGATATTGTCGGTCCCCGTGTCTGCATTTTGTTTTTCTGTTTTAGTGATAATTAACAAAACTGTGCTGCATTTATTGATTTGCTTGAGATTGCTTTTCTCTGTGTTTGCATTTTGTTTTTCCCCCACCCTCCCATACAAGGGTTGTTGTATTCTTAAACTTGGTGGCTTTTGAAATGTCTGTGCTGTAAATTTGATTTTGGACACTCCTCTCAGTCCCATCTCATTTGCTTACTGTACTGAGTAGAGTGTGATCATTTGGGAAGGACAACCCCCTTGCTTCTTTGATTTTGGACACTCCTCCCAAACCCATCTCATCAGCTCATTCTACTGTGTACAACAGAGCATTTGAGAAGGCCAACCCCCTTAGTTTCTTAATCTTGAATTATCTTCTGTTCCTTCCCTTTCCACAAAAAAAATGTACACTTTATTCAGCTGCTTTTACTGTAATTGTGTTCTTCCTACATTATTACCTTATTTTGCCTTGCTGCTTGCTCTTAAGTGTTGAAGTGCTTTTATTCTGCTGTATTTATTACTGCTTGTTAGTAGCTTGATTAAATGTGTCTGTTATTCTAATGCTCTTAGTTTTGGTTTTAGCACTTGGGCTTCAGGACAGTTATTTTACATTTAAGAAGGTTTTTGTGGTCTACACTGTTGTGGACAAACCCATATCAAAACCCTCTCTCCCTAAGTCCATCCAAGTTTCAGAACACTATGTCTGGACAATTCACATCTGTTTCACCTGCCAGCCTGGTCAACACGAACATACTGAGACAGTGTAGCAACTGCCTCATGTTCACTGACAACCCTCTTCTCCTAGCACATAATTCTTCTACTTGTGAAAAATGCATCTATATCAGTAACCTAGAATCCATGCTCTCTCGCGCCACAGTCAGTACTCCTGACAAAGAGGAGAATACCAGCACAAATACCACACCACCCACAACACACACACACCTATACAGAGGTCCTCAATAAAAACTTACATAAACAGCAGAGACCTTGAAAGCACACTCACAAACATTCCACACACAACACCAAACACATCACAGACGACAGCCCATAAGGCATAACAATAAACTCACACAGCCCATAAGGCACAACAGTAAACCAAACATACTAGTGACTGATGACTCAGTTGTGAGACACACCAATGTCCCCCTCACCAGACTCGACAAGGAGAAGATCACAGTCAGTTTTCTGTCAGCAGCCAGAATCCGCCACATCAAGCACGCACTTAAGTCTCCACAACAGGTACAAGTATGACTCTGTCATTGTTCATGTTGGTGTGAATGAGTTGATATGTACCTCCATTGACTATATGAAGAGAGACATGATTGAGCTGTCAGAGTATTTGTCCCAGGCAGGTATGACCCTAGCCCTAAGCAGCATCCTACCTTCACCAAGAATACTACAATACCAACAAAAAATAATTGACTTCAACAATTAGCTTAGTTTCTGGTGTCATTCCAACGGGATCCAGTATCTGTCTGCCTGGGATGACATGGTTAACAGGCCTTGATGCTTTGCCAGAGATGGCCTCCAATAGTCACCCCTGGGATTCAGGATTCTGGCCAAGGCTCTTGCCTCCCCATTGTGCCTTTTTAGGCAAAGTCCCAGAGGCAAATCTTCCAACCTAAAAGATCTGTCAAAAAAAACAAATTGAAGGTCACGTTGCTTAACTACATGACTCAGGACACCCACTTCTCCTACCTGGACCTCCTTGACTCCATAAAGGTACCCACTAACACCCTGATCCTTGGTGACTTCAACTACCCCACCATAGACTGGGTAAATTATTCCTGCTCTAATGCACTTACTCAACGATTCCTTAGCTTCATCATTTCTAACGCACTAGACCAGCTTGTCTCATCCCGCACAAGGGGAGATAACATTCTATACCTGGTTCTCACCAACATGGACAACCGCTGCACCACCCTCACAGTAAGTTCTTCCCTGGTGAGATCAGACCATTGGTCTGTCCCATTCGAAGTATCTATCCCATACAACACCCACCCTCCAGCTGTAACCAGGCTAAAAAACATCTCAAAAACTGATTGCAACCTTCTAAGGGAGGGTATCAGTAGCTTCACATCACCACCCCCCAGTGGATGCAGACAAATTTGCTGAACAGTATGCCAGTGCAGTATACAAGCACCTATAGAACTGCATGGACTCAGCCATACCCAAAAGAACTAAAACCTACTCCTCAAGGAAACACAAACCTATCTGGTGGACATCCTTTATCAACAGGCTTAACAACAAAAGGAAGAAACTGTTGTCCAAGGGTAAAAAGGCACAAATTCCCAATTGGAAAAACTCACTCCTTAGCCTCAACAAGCAAATTAGATCACTAGTGAAAACCTCCAAAGCCAATTATGAATTGAAACTAGCCTTCGAAACAAAGGCTAACCATAAAGCCTTTTTCAGTTACATCAGAAACCTCTACAGCAAAGCCCAGTTCTTAACAGTACCACTTACACTAATCCTGTTGACCTAGCCAACCTGCTATCAAATAAGTTCGTTCAGCACAAACTTCACCACCCTGCCCCCCCTAAAGGCCTATTCGACATCCCTGATTCTTGCCCTGAACCTTACATCTACACAGATCACTTGATAAAGGCCCTATCCTAGGCAAAGAACACAGCTTCCATTGGACCTGATAGTATTCCAGGCTGTATTCTGCAACATCTCCAACAAGAGCTAGCCTCACTATTGAGTACCCTATTCAACCATAGCCTATGTACAGGCTTCATTCTAGCAGAGTAGAGAACTGCCATTGTCATCCTTTTCCACAAAGGTGGTGCCACTACTGACCCTGGAAATTATCGCCCCATTAGCTTGACAACTCTGATCTGTAAGGCCATGAAGCGTATTATTATGGAGCTCATAAACAAGGACATAGGCAATCTCCAAGCACTTGACAACACCAAGTTTGGATTCGTCAAGGGCAGATTTTGCCTGTTGAACCTGGCTGACTTTTTTGAGACTGTCACCAAGGCACTGGATGAGGAAAAATCAGTACATACAGCTTACCTTGACTTGGTCAAAGCCTTTGCCACAATCTCCCACTTGGGCATCATCAAAAAGCTAACACAAATTGGCATAAATCCCTATCTCATCAGGTGGGTAGCCAACTGGCTCACTGATAGGACCCACAAGGTCAAAACAGGGGTCATTACCTCCGACAACAGACCTGTTAGTAGTGGTGTTCCCAGGGATCTGTCCTGGGACTCCTGTTGTTTGGCTTCTACTTCTCAGAGGTCCAGGCAAAGACAAAAGGCCTGTGGCTGAACAAGTTTGTGGAAGACTGTAAGTTGGGTGCTGTCACTGACCCCCTAAATGATGTTAACATCCTATAAGAGGGTCTCACAGCAACAAATGACTGGTGCCAAAGTCATGGCCTTAAGTTAAATGCAAAAAAATATATTATCATACCATTTGGCAAAAACACGGCCCCTTCTGATTACCACATCAACGGCAACCCCCTAAACACACAATCTGTGGTGAAAGAACTGGGTACACAGGTTGACAACAATCTCTCATTTGACTATCATGTAGCGGCAGTGGTCAGAAAAGCCTTTTACATGGTTCTTTTCTTAAATAAAGGGACTGCATTCAGAAAAAAAGAGGTTATTACCTCTCTGAACTCCTCCCTCATTAGGCCAGTAATTGAGTACAATACCCGTTTGGTGTGTACCTCTCCAAACACCTACACCAACTGGAAAGGCCACAGAAATACCTCACAAAGAGAATCCATGGCCTCCAACACCTGTCCTATGTGGACAGGCTCAAATCACTATCACTCTACTCAGTATCGTACAGATTGCTCAGAGGTGACCTGTGTCTCACCTACGAGGCAATCTCAGACCCTGCTCTACTAGAGATGCTCCATATCAGTAAGTCTAACTCCTCGTGCATTATCCATCCAAAAGGCTTAAATCTAATATGTGAAATTAACAAAACCTGCTGGAAAGACAGGTTTGTCTCCTAGAGGCTGCCCCGTCTCTGGAATAGACTCCCAAACAAAGTACGTCGCTGACCATCTTCAAGCGCAACCTTGATGAGTGGATGGGAAACCACAAATTTGTCTCAGGGGTTCCACCTGTGTCCCTTAATGAGAGGGATGACAGG
The DNA here is from genome assembly GCF_019279795.1 of Protopterus annectens. NCBI lineage: Eukaryota > Metazoa > Chordata > Ceratodontiformes > Protopteridae > Protopterus > Protopterus annectens. Next base: position 131,871,223 of record NC_056749.1, read on the forward strand.
TGCTGATTGAGATTTCTTTTTTAGGGATAAACTCTTGGCTAGGCTTGTAATGGCCCCAGGGCCATTAGCCTAGTAATCTCCTGTAATCCTATGTTATTCTGAGGCCTCATTCCTCAAGCTCTTTCCAGAAAACAGCAATTTTATGAGGAACAGATAAAAAACTGGACATTCTGAAAGATTCTGGACAGTTGAGAGGTATACTTGAAGATGTGCAGGGCTCCCATGTGATGCTGCTGTTAATCTCTGTGTATTTATTTGCTGCTACTGTAGTCCATCAGGCAACAGTTAGATGGGGTTAATGTCCCCACCAGTTATACTCAAAAATCGCAGTCAGTTTGTGGAGTAGTTTCCAGGACTGGCTCCCTTCTACAAAAATTGGCACATATTCTAACCCCAAGACATAACAACACTATCTGATAATAGAGAGGCAGAGAATTTTAAAAACCTTGCTAGATGGGTGCGCATACCTCTCAACCTCTTAGTGTAAGAAATCTGGACAAAGCCGGACAAAACGGGGGGGGGGCAAAGGCCCAACAATAGGGACAGAGTTTAAATACTACTCTTATAAACTTAGAAAGTTGCTAAAGTAACAGGGTTTGTGTTAACATACATTTTCTGAAGGAATTGAAGTCTGAAACTCAAATTTATGTCATCACTTGGTGACTTCAATCCTTAGATCATCCCAGTGATTTTCCAGAAAACCACAAATGCTGTGTGGTACAGACAAAAAATATGAAACAAAAATCTGGACATTCTGCGAAAATATGGAGAGTTGAGTTGAAAGGCATGATCGGTGGTGGTTTACTAATGGCAGTAGCAGATAGTAATTTAACTGGTGGACTTAACAGTGACAGTGGCAAAGTTCATGTCTAGGGTTTGACACTGCAAATCCCGAGGCTAATTAATCTGGACCACCTTTTTAGACAGAAGCTGTAATACAGCTGCTGTATAAACCATCGAGAATGTTTAGCCATGATGGCAAAAGAGGCTGGGCCTACAAATTGGAGGCGGAGTGTTGCTAAGCTACCGTAGTTTGACAGCTCCGCACCTTAAGAAGTTTTGGTTCAAGTGTTCAGTTCAGTAGCCAAGGTCCACCTTTACTGGTTAAGATAACTGTAATGTAAGCAAGTCTTAACTAAGTCAAGGCTTGGCTTCCTTTCAGTGACGGTGGAGGGCAGTCCAAACACGTAACGAAAAAGTACACACAAAGTAAACTGAAATACCAATCTTGTAAAGTACAACAGAGACACAAGTTAACACATATTCTAGTTAAAGAGTTTGGAGCAACCTTGCCGGTGACGTTTAATGCTATCTGCAGATATCTATCAGGTTTACCAGCGAGTTAACGTTTCCAGGGATAGCAGTTAATCATAGATGAAGTTAATGATGTGTGTCTCCCCGAAGGCCATTTAACCCAGTTTTAAGTCACTTGGAGGGGAAGACGTTGCCAACAGGAAGCTACATATTAAATATATTGAAGAGTGCTGAGGAACTGTGTGTCATACTGCATGACGAACTACTAAGCCCTGTATACACGCTGTACAGTAAATTAAAGGAGCAGGGACCAACAGAAATTATCCAAAATTATCTTAAGTACTTGATGACTGGTTTGGAAAACTTGGGGACAATTTGGCGTCGCTGGAAGAGCAGAAAATTCACGTCAGTGCCACAAAAAAAATATTGGCCGTTGACGCTTGTTACTCCAAAACTCAATCCCTGTTAAAAGTTTTCCTCAGGAAATGTAACAGTGAAAAGTTGTGTTATTTAAGTCGATTTTTTTTTCTCTCTCCTGTTTCCTCAGTGTGCTTTTTCCGGGGGTTTTCTCAGTTGGACGTGAAGTTTCCTGTGTTTGTCACACAGAAACAGATAACTACTCGTCCGCGCCGCTTGTCATGGAAATCCGTTATCTCTTCAGATGAGTAACGGTGCGAAAAGACAGATGATTAAAAATGGCCAAGGACTGTACCACAACTAGAAGTCTGGACGCTATCGATTTATCGTCTTTGAGAGTAAGTCATGTATACAGTACATCCGAATAGTTGGTAATATGTTGTAAACGTAGTGTTTGACACCCGTGACTGTACATTGTTGTCTGCTTGCTGACCGTATTTTCAGCGTTATCATTTGTGGTTAATACTGTCAGGTTGATGCACTTATTCTTACTGTAAGAGTAAGGTAAAAACTAACTGTGAAATTTGTTATAGTGAATACAGTTGATGCACAGCTGGAAATGGAGCTTAAAGGGATCAAACTGTAGCTAAATTTTGTAATGCTGGGGAAGAGACTTTTGAGTTTAGTTGAAACATTTAATTATACATAGGTGGTGTTATCATCATATTCTACCAACATTTGGGAGAGTACACTGTCTATAGAGGTGCACTGCATGTACAGCAGTAAAATTGCATGCAGGCAAGATGCACGATGTAACAAAGCATAACAACAATTTCCAATCTGGAGCTTGGAAAACTTTATAGGATGTCTTTCAAGATGTAACAGTTGTGATAAAATAAACATGACAGGTTTCAGAAACCATTGATATGTTCGTAGAAGAAAACGTGCAACCCCCCCCCCCCAGACATTTTTCTATGATGTCCAGCAACCTCCAGGGCAAATATTCAATACTCTGAGGCATACTTCTCAACTGCCCCCGATTTTGCATAGTGTCCCTTATTTTGCCCTGTCCCTCTCACTAAATCACTGAGAATTACACTCAATAATGGCAGAGTTTTGTACTCCGTATTGCTCTGAAAATGAATGTTGGATTGTTGACATAAAACCTGTTAAATTCACTTAAAAAGGTGAATACTTTAAGTAATATATTTTTTTTAAATGTCAATGATTTGGGCCTCCCAACCATTATGTTTGACTTTGTCTATACTTGAGCATAGAAGTCTAGAGGCATGTGTGGCTTTTCGAAAAAAAATGCTGCCTGACTGGAACTAAGGCCCATTTGCTATTTATTAATTAAGTTTTATAGTGGAGTCTCAGTCTTTATGACCTGAAAGACTTGCACACCAAGCCTGTTCGCCAACAACTGCTTTTTTAAGTTCTTGTAAACTCAAATACATTAGGTCAGGCATAGCCTTCTTCTTTTCCCTTCAGTCTTTCTTAGCATCAGCGTCTTCCCTAGTGAATACTCTCTTTACATTACACACCAAAAGTTTAATTTAATAGTTTTGGGTATTTCCTTAAATGTTGACTAACTTCTTGCAGTCTATAGAATTCTCAAAAGTTTTCTCCAGTTCAGAGAGCATTATTTTTTGACACACAGCATTACTTATGGCCTGATTGTTGTAGCTGTATGTTATTACTGGGAAAAGCAGAGCTTGAGTTATGAGGACAGTTGTTGACAATGTGATGGCTTTGCTATTTAAAAATCTGTTCCAGATTTGCCATAGCTTTCCTTCCAAGAAGCAAGTGTCTTTTAATTTCTTGGCTACAGTCACTGTCTGCAGAGTTCTTTAAGCACAGGAAATAAAATCTTTCAGTTCCTTCTCCTCTTCTACATCTGTTTGCAAATAACTAATAGGATTACATGACATTTTTTGTGATGCTGACTATCAAGCCAGTTTTTGTGCTTTCTCCTTTCCCCTTCAACAGCAGGGTTTTCAGCTCTTCTTCACTGGAGTGGTTTCATCGCAATATTGGAGGTAGTTAATATTTCTCTTGGCAATTTTGATTGTAGCACCCAGTTCATCTAACCCAGCAACTGGCACATTATATTTGGCATTCAAGTTAAATCTTTAGGGTGATAATATACAGCCAGGTCGCACTCTTTTCCAACACTTGAACCAATCATTCCATATTTGGTTCTGTCTGTTGCTTCTTCTTCCACATACAACAAATTTCTCATGAGCCAGATAAGGTGACAGAGTATCTCCATTTCTTGGGAACTTATCATAGTTTGTATTGGTCTATATGGTGAAAGAAAAAGTAAATAGTTTTTTTTTGCAATGTCCTTGCTTTCTCTATTATCCAGCGAGTATTGGCAATTTGATTTTTTTTGCTGCCTTTATCACTTCTAAAAACATTTTGTACTTCTGTCAATTCTTGGTCCATATATTGCTGGAATCCAGCGTACAGGACCTTGAACAACCCTGCTAGCATGTGAACAAGTGTTTTTGGCCGTTAATTAGAGCACTCATTAGCACTGTCCTTTTTGGGGATTGGAATATAAATTGACCTTTTCCACTCCAGTGGCTATTGTGTTTTCAGATTTATTGGCAATTTACAGGCAATTCCCATCTTATCGCATTCCTTCCCATCTCATTCTTTCTGTGCTAGTAAAGAGTATATTTACTTGTCATGGCAAGTAGCCTATCGTTTCAGTGTGTTTTCTGCCCATTGTTAAAGTGCTGTTATGGAATCTGGCAAAGACTAGACTATAAACTCAGCAGAATCCTGTCAGTTTATGTCATGTTATGTAACTGTTCGTGTGCCATGGTTAAGTAAAACAATGTGGCCCGCTGACATTGATAGTATTTACCTAATCTTCTTTTAGCAATAGCTTCACTTTTGGTAAGAGACCGCAGCACAGAGAACATTGAAGACAGAGGACAGATACCAATAGTAACAGGCTGTCCTGGCCTACTTTTTTATTTAGATTGTGTGTTCTTAGGTCTGTGTGAGTGTGCCCGTGAAACCTATATTAAAACTGGTTTATTAAAGCATATTTGGTTGTTGTGGATGGACATTCTTGAATAACGAATAGAAGTCAAACATGCCAGTATTTCACTCGACTGTTCTGCAAATTTAAAAAAATGAATATGCCTGGGCTGATGATTATTGTTAGCATGTTGCAGACAGAGTAAAACAAATATTTATATTAAAAGTACTCCGATATGATTATTAAAGCCAGCTTTGGAGCATACAGTTGTCCCCCTGTTCCCTTTTATGTAGTACTTGATGTATAAACAGAACATCTGGGACTGGGTTGGGCACTGGAACAATTTACCCTTTCAACCTCTTTGTGCAAGAATTCTTGACAAATCCTACAGTAATTGGGGGGAGGGCAAAGGCCCCAAAATAGGGACAGATTTTAAATATTGCTCCTATAAACTTAGAAAGCTGCTAGAATAGCATGATTTGTGTTATTTTCTATGAAGTCTCAAACTCAAATCCATCCATCCATTCTCGACACCTTTTTCCCATTTTGCACAAAGGGTCCGGGTGTGTCTCAAATTCAAATGTATGTCCTTATTTAGTGACTTTAATCCTCAGTAGTTTACTGGAAGAATTACACAGTTTAAAGAAACAGACCAGAAATATGAGTTAAAAGTCAGACATCCTGTGAAAATCTGGACATTTGAGAGGTATTATAGGCAAACCATTTAGCTTTTGTAGTATGAAATACTTTTGGTCTGTAGAACAGAAGAGATTGTGCAAAGTGAACAAATTGAGAAAATAATAAACTTGAAGGTTGACAGTAAGTCAGAAATGGCTTTGTTGCACAAATAATCATGTCAAAACTTTTGTTCTGTGCTATAAGGCGAAGCGAAAGATTGGGAAATAATAGTTCTTGGAAAGGAGAAGGGAGTGGAAAGATGACAAAAGTGATGATCAGTTAAAGAAATGTTTTATTTTCCATTTACAGTGAACAAGTTTGTGCCTGGGAGCTAGTCAGAATGAGAAGCCTTTTTATTCTCATTTAAGACGAGGTTGACATTTTTTGCCTTCCTAAGCAGGGAAGGTTGTAGGCATTGACATTTCCACATGTCTGAGGAAACATTACAGGCCCCAAATACACACTATACTCCTGTCGAAAAGACCACAAAATAGTATGTTGAAAATGGAGAAATGAACCAGAATTTACTGAAAATCAGTCTTAATTTTTTTCTGCAAAACAACAGGATCTAAGAGTATCTGCAGATCTCTTTGTCTAATAGTTGGCTGTGTCTTTTGACTGCCTATCAGCTGACTGCATGCTGGGTGGCATTCGTTCAGTGGTCTGTGGCTTTTCTCCTCCCTTCCTTCCATCATAAAACTTCTCTGTTTTAGGCATCTTGTTTGAAATTTGAAACGAAACAATAACCACAGCATTATGCTTTATGAGAACATGTAGATATTGAGGCTGTACAGTTCTCCTGTAGTTTGAAACCATAAACATTTCAAGTCTCAAAGTTGTTCATAGAGCTGGCATGTTTTTTTTTTTTTCCTGACCATGCCTTCAGCAAAAAGAGTTTGTTTGGCTTACCTGTATGAGTATATGCTGTGGGGGAAACCCTGTGGATGATGTATACCTCTCACATCATGGTTTAAGCTGAGAGCATGCTCTACATATTATTATTATAAACTCACCTGCTAGTAGAGCACTACTAAAAATCACTGTCAGTAGGAACTGATGTTGTGTAACTCGCAGATTCCAAAACTCAACACTAGGTTATTCTTGTAAAAGCTATGTGGTTTTCTCTAACAGCACAAACCGCCTGCCTTTTGTCCTCCTTTTATGCTCAAACTAGACATTCAGCATATTATCACCATCACTCTTTTCCAAAGTAAAAGTCAAAACTTCTACTTATCCCTTTAGAGACACTAATGTGGAAGTAATCCCACTTAAAAGATCCCCTTGAAATCTGCACCTGGAGAAAAAAATTCTTTGCATTCGCCTATTGAAATAACTTGCCACCAGACGTATAAAATGAGCATCCTCTCCTAACCTTCCAAAAAAGTTAAACGAACAATGCTTTGCTGACAATAAGTACAAGTGTGTCTGAGATTCTGGTTGGTAGTATTTTATATTACAACTTTCATTACTAAATATTGGAGTGTCTTTTATTGTTGTTTTTTTTGTATTTGTGTAATTAGATTACCTAACATTTTAATTTTATTATTTAAATGTTATGAATTAGTATTCTTTATCTCTGTATCTGTTCAGGGGCGGCCACGGTGGTGCAGTGGTTAGCATTGCTGCCTCACAGCAAGAAGTTCTCCAGTTCGATCCTCGGCTGGGGTGCCTTCTGTGCGGAGTCTGCATGTCCTCCCTGTGGTCGCGTGGGTTTCCTCCGGGTGCTCCGGTTTCCTCCCACATCCCAAAGACATGCTGCAGGTGGATTGGACACTCTAAATTGGCCCTAGGTGTGCGTGTGAGTGTGCCTTCTGTGGAAGGTTGGGCGCCGGGCTGGCAACTCGACACCATAAAACTCCACTGCCATTCAATGTGCGGACAGGTGATCCGCTGTGGCGACCCCTAACCGGGATAAAGCCGAAAGAAGAAGAAGAAGATCTCTGTATCTGTTCAGGATATTTTCTGTTGTTCTATTTTTATTACTTGAATAATAGGTAGTAATTAGTACTGTGTAGCCCTACATCTGTCCATGATATTTTCTGGCAATTTACAAACTAAAAAATAAATGGATAAGAAAAGCATGCATTTGTAGCAGTCTGCCTGGGTGAACTGCATGTAGGAGAGCAGCTGGGGTAACTAGTGAAAGGTAAGTCCTCTCTTAGCATCCCACTGGCCATAAAGTTACCTACATGTTGCTGTGCTATACTAGCAGGGCTTTATTGTTTCTTCTTTCCTATCAGAAGAACAAAGCATTAGAGTCAGGATGGTGCTTAAGTTAGGGATTGATATATCAGGGGCACATTTACCAAAATAACAGTCTAGGGCAGATTTTAAGAAACTGATATAAACAAAAGTTCTTCTGAGTTTGCACAAGTTGAACCACCCAGGTTTCCTACCGGTTCTTCTGTTCAGTTCTAGGCATCATTGTAAATAAATCAGCCTTTGTATTCAGTTGTGAAAGCTGAACAGCCCCATCCATCAAAGCACAGGGAAGTAGATATCTGTACAGTCACAGAAACCTGATTCAAGGCCTCAGAGAGTACCCCGGCCTTGCGAGGCTAGAATGCCTTCCACATCTTTAGATCGCAAAATGAATGTGTGAAAACAAAAGGAGGTGATGTTTCAGTCTGTATTAGAGAGAAATTCACATCCCGCCTAGTTAGACTGGGCAACTCCATGGAGTTACTCCTGGTCCAGGTGCGGTGGGTAAGGCCCTCCCATTCAAGTCATAGCCAGTTATAGATCCTCCTCTATGGGTCACAACGCCCACAAAGCCTACTTGACTAAACCGGAGACAATCTAAATTTTACCGAACACGCTGGTTATAGGGTTTTTCTGTTATCCCACCATTAACTGGGAAACCTACACTAGCCTTAACTCGCTAGCACAAAAGTTCCTTGACTTTGTTAATTCAAATGCCCTGGAACAAATTGTCCATACCCCAACAAGGGGCACAAACATTCTGGATCTGGTCCTCACCAGTATGTCAAACAGATACTCTGCCACAATTGTCGGACTCTCATTAGTTAAAACCGACCACAAATCAATTACCTTCGAGCTGGCACTAACACCAGAACTCACAAATAGTGATATCAGACTAAAAACTTCACCAAGACAAACTATACCCATCTAGCTGAAGGTATAAATGAATTCCAAGCCCCACCCGAAGCTGGAAGTAGTAACTATGGCAAAGCTTACACTAAAGCCCTGTACAATCATTTTCATAACTGTATAAACTCGGCCGTACCAGAAAGAATCAAAGCCAGAGCTGCAAGTAAAAGCAAGCTGCCCTGGTGGACATCCTTAATCAACAAACTTTACAATAAACGCAAAAAGTTTCTATCCAAGTAAACAAAGGCAAGTCCCCAACAATGAAAAGCAACTCCTCAGCCTCAGCAGACAGATAAGACAACTTGTCAAATCCTCCAAAGGCTCCTTTGAGAGAAACTTTGAAGTACAACCTAGGATAACCATAAGGCCTTTTACAGCTATGTATGTAACCTAAAGGGTATGACCCAAGCATCTGCAGAACTAGTGGCCAATGGTATCCCACACACTGATCCCACAGAGATAGCAAACCTGCTAGCAGATGGGTTTGGTGAAGATTTCACTCCCCTGCAGGGTTGCCAGACGTCCCTATTTGGGCGGGATTGTCCTGAAATCAGCAGCCTAATCCCGAGTCCCGCCCTGCCGGTTTAAATCCTGGCCAGCCTCCGCTTTTTTTTTTTTGTTTTTTTGATTGGTCCGTATACCTGGCATACAGGCCAATCAAAAATCGCTAAACACGGAACTTCTTGTGTTCCGCATTAAACAGAAGTAGCTCTGTGTTTAGCGATTTTTAATTGGCCCGTATGCCGGTATACAGGCCAATCAAAAATTGCTAAACACGGAGCTACGTGTGTTGAATGCAGAACTGCAATGCATTAAACACTAGAAGCTCCGTGTTTAGTGCAGAGCTACTGATCTTTAATGTGAAACTCTGTTCCGCATTAAAGACCTTTTTTTTTTTTTTTGCTCTTCACCTGGCTGGTTGGAAGTCGTTGATTGGAAATCTGGCAACCCTGCTCCCCTGTCACCTCCTAACTTACAGCAAACCCCCCCCCCTACATATCTGAAGGGAATGTCCTCGAAGCCTTGTCCAAGGCAAAAAACACAGCTTCTGTAGGACGAGACGACATCCCCGGCTGTCTTCTAAACAGGCTAAAACATGAACTAGCATCATCACTAAATACCCTTTTCAATCATAGGCTAACCACAGTCTTTGTTCCTGCAGAATGGAGAGCAGCAACAGTTATTCCCCTCCACAAAGGTGGCTTAGCAACAGACCCAGAAAATTACAGACCCATAAGCCTGACCAGCCTTGTCTCTAAGACCCTGGAATGTATCATTATGGACCTCATAAATAAAATGACCTCCAAACACTGGATTCTACCCAATTCGGCTTCATGAAGGGCAGATTCTGCCTGTTAAATTTGGTGGATTTCTATGAAAATGTGACTAAGGCCATTGATGAGGGCAAATCTGTGCACACAGCATACCTCAACTTTGCAAAGGCTTTCAATAAAATCCCACATTCAGGGATTACTGATAAATTTAGCAAACTGAATGTAAACCCCTTCATTGTAAGATGAGTTGCCAACTAGCTCACAAACTGAACATGCACTTTCAAAGTGGGTGAATCCACATCAACCAGCAATCTGTTACCAGTGGGGTGCTGCAGGAGTCAGTGCTGGGCCCCCTACTGTTTGGTATACACTTCTCAGAAGTTCAGGTCAAAATTAAGGGTGTTGTGGCTGACCAAGTTTACAGACGACTTTAAACTAGGTTCAGTCACTGAATCCCCAAATGATGTCATTATACTCCAGGAGGGTCTCCCGCACACCAGAGGCTGATGTTTTAATCACTTTCTCAAACTGAATGTGGTGGAATGATTCGTTATTCCCTTCAGTACAAACAGTGTCCCCTCACAGTATCAAATCATCAGCAATACTCTTAAGTACCCATGAAGTGGTAAGGGACCTGGGATCTCAAGCTGACTGTGATCTTTACTTCGACCACCATATGTCTATTGTAGTGAGGAAAGCTTTCTACGTAGCACACTTGATTAATAAAGGCATTGCCTCGAGAACAAAAGAAGTTACCCCCCCATACTTGGCACTTACCTGGCCCATAATTGAGTATAATGCCGCATTTGGCATATGCCATACTAAGCACCTGTAGCAATTAGAGAGACCATAGAGGTTTCCAAAAAAGAAGGTCAAGGGGCTCCAGCATGTGCCTTACACAGACTGACTAAAGTTCCTGTCACTACACTTCATATCGTATAGACTTCTTAGGGGAGACTTATGCCTGGCCTACAGAGCAGTCCAAGACCCATACCTAATGAACTTACTGCATATCCGTAAATCAAATGGGACTAGGGCTACCCATTATAAGGACCTAAATATGGCCTGCAACTCAATTAAGACATGCTGGAGGGAAAGCTTTATCTCCCAGTGACTGCTGCGTCTTTGGAACAGGCTACCAATTCATGTGAAACAGAGCACCTCTATGACACTGTTCAAGAGAAACTTGGACAAATGGATGGGACACCATACATTCTTACCAAGGATAGAGTCCACAACCCTCCTGGACATGGGCAGTCATCACTAAATGCAGTCTTGAGTATTGACTTGCATTTCTGTGGTATTACATTGTGATGAAATGGCCTTAAGATGACCTCTGGGTCAATATCCTAGTAATCTCCTGTGATCCTAAGTATTCCTTCACTTCAGGGATTCATTTATTGTAAAGAGTGCTGAAACATTGTGGTCACCATCAATTTAAAAAAAAAAATCCGTGCTACACAAACACTGATGTTACACTAGCATCATTTTTAAATACAAGTCCCAGACACAAAGACTGAACTCTTACATATATCTAGGTATAAATACACTACGAGATCACTTAATCATGCATTTAAAAGAAAACTCCCTTAGGCTGAAGGTTAAATAACCTTAGATTAGTTCTGCTGGAAGCTACAGTCTTACTGCAGGTTTAAGTTTTTGTTGTGATATTAAGACACACAGTCAAAGTGCCATTGAAATAATAGGGCACTCCCTGCCAAGATAGTTTTTTCTGCAAAGCATCTCTTAGATCTTGATAAACAGTTACTCTGTATAAATGCATCCATCCTCTGTGTGGACAAAATTGCTAACATTCCCTGTCTATGCAGTCAATGTCTTTGTCGGACTGATGGTGGGAGACCCTCCAGTCTTACAGTGGAGATGGACTGGTGGCAGAATATCCCATTTCTTTGACCCCCTCCATCGCCTTACTCGTGTGCTAACGTTAATCCTAAGCCTGCCCCTAAACCCAACCCTACATATTATCTTATAAAATGGTTTCCCTAAGAGTACCACTACACAAAACACTGACAGATACCAACAGTACTAAAACTATCCCCTTATCTTGTCCTTAGTCTAACCCTAACCCCCAAAACTCACACGTCTACCCCAATGGTGAAACTTTCAGTATATCCAAAAGTTTTAGCATTAACACAGACAACCACATACCATTACCCAGTACAAATTTCCTACACAGAGCATTTGGCATTCTTCCATTTAATAAACTCACCACGTGACAAAGACTGCTTTTGATGAAAAAAAGACAACAGTACACTCTGCTGATAACATCAGCACTGTACAGAGTGAAATGTGTGTGTGGTGTGTGTGTGTGTGGTGTGCGTGCACGCACTTTGTGTATGTATATGGAACACATTCATTTGGTTCAAAACTCACAAGACTGAAAAGCTCAAAATACTGAAACTGAGTATTGGAAACCTATTTAAATATAAGGGGGCAAGACCATCTGCACCTCACTTCCACACACCCTGTTAATTATATATGTCTACTCTGGGGTCGCACAACACTGTAGGAAAAGGCAAATTCCCATTTTCAGTATTTTGAGTTTTAGCATTTTGAGCTTTTCAGTGTTGTGAGTTTTCGACCATATTAATGTAGTGTGTGTGTGAAAATATATACATATATATGTGTATATGTAATGTGTATTTGTTTATATACACACACACACACACACACACACACACACACACACACACACACACACACACACACACACGTATATACAAAATGCTTGAGTGTGTGTGTGTGTGTGTGTGTATGTTTTTTATATATATATATATATATATATATATATATATATATATATATATATATATATATATATAACGTGTGTATATGTATGTATATATGTGTATATATGTAAAATGTGTGGATGAAGTGGTGTGATTACTCTGCAAAACTGGAAGAAAGATAAACCTTTTACGTTCTTCTGTAGCGTAAGACCTGACTGGAACAATGCTTTCTCTAAGAACTATTATACAAAGAGGGTATAAGGGAAGGGATGTACCATTACTTTCAGCTGTCCCTGAAAATCTTTGCTCTTATGTCCACATAAGTATACAGATGCCAGTCTGTAAGTAGCTTATTTAAATTAGGACAGTATTTAAAAACTGCCCCCCTCTTTTTTTTTTTTTTTTTTTTTAATTCATTTATTTGCATGTGACAGTGTTTGCTAAGTGCTTTACTGACTTTCAAAGCCGATGAAACACTTGTGCTTCTTGTTTTTTTGTAACAGGTAGTACATGAAGTAGTTAAACACATTGCAGCACAAAGAGTTATAATCCTATCTCGCCGATCATTATCCCTTATAAGGTGTTCTTGACACAGATACCAAGATTCACCTCTTGTACTTCTCTTGTGAGGTGAATTTCTTTGCATCCATGTCTTGTACACATAATAATGTGGTTGCGATCAGAGAGAGGATTACGTAATATAATCTAAAATTGCATAAGATTGACAGGACAGTTTTAAATGGCAAAATATTTAAATGGACAAAAAAGTCTAATCTGAAAAATATTTTGGCACAAAATACTGATTAAATCTATTCACATTCAAAGGTTATGTTTTTGTAAGCCCCACTCTAATCCCAAACCCCTTGCTAATTATATACCAACTCAGGATTGCACAACAATGGGGATGGAGCATAAACCTCTCCATAGTATCATTTCAGTTTTGTCATTATTTTGTGATCAGATGTTTTTTCAGTTTAGATATTTTGCTGTTGATATTAGTCCTGTTGAGTTTATGCTGTTTTAGAACATTTTACATGATCCCATATAGCTGTATATCCTTTAGGACTCCCTGACTAAATATATGCTTTTTTATCTGGATTTATAATATGCACTGCAATATCATTCTAGTAGATTATTTTGATACTGTCTGACTCTACTGTTTTTGACACTCCCTGTATGTTTTATGTGTGTACATTTTGATGCATATTTGGTCTGTTCATTTCCATACAGCATCAGTTTAGTTTTGTTCTCTAGTTCTAAACAATCCCTTGGGTCCCATTCAGCAGATGAGCTCACCAGAAAGTCGAACTTCATGTGGTCGAGACCATGTGATCGACTTTCTGAAATGTCGAAAATTTGAATAGAGACTGCAGTACAATGGGGATCGGGGAATGTACGCTTTGCCCCACTGTAGTGTAATTTCAGAGTTGGTATATATAATATATAGGGGGTGGGGGGGAGGCACAAGGCGGAGGTCATGCAGCAGCAGTAGTGCCACAGCCAAGACAGAGGTTTGTGCAACACATTGCAGCTGTGGCAAAGAAGCAGCATCTGGTCTGCAACTTTGGAAGATGGTATAGACAACACTTAAAATATCGATGCATGCATTATCACACCCAGGCTAGGCAGTGCTGTGCATGAATTGAACACTCTGTGCATTAGACATCACCATAACCACATAGGTTAGAGACCTAGCGGGATACAGTCACTATCACTTGCACAGGTAAGGGGGTAGTAGCAACAGGGAACTGCAGCACTATGAAGGTGAAAACAGTGATGATGTACTATGAATGACTGTGGGTAGTCAGGAATCACATCCCTAGTGATGGGTTCAAGCTGCTATGTGAATGATTGTGGGTAGTCAAGAATCACATGCCTAGGGATGGGGTCAAGCTGCTATGTGAATGATTGTGGGTAGTCAAGAATCACATGCCTAGGGATGGGGTCAAACTGCTATGTGAATGACTGACTGTAGGTAGTCAGGAATCACATCCCTAGGGATGGGGTCAAGCTGCTATGACATGATATGGCATGACCATTGGCAGTAACAACGGTGTGGGCTTTTGGTTTTGGGGATTGATGTGGTCCTTGACAGGGAAGGAGCAGAACTGCAGGACTATGAGCATCGGTCCTGATGATGCATACTGTGTTGACCTTGATGCTCATCGTTGCCCATGAAATAGTCATCACTCACAACTGGTGGTGGCAGGATGTGTACCCACAGGTGACAGGGAAAGGTAGAACTATGGGAACAAGAGTTTGCAGCCTGATGAGGGTTCCCATGGTTGAAATGAAGACCTGCAATGCTCATAATATGGATGGCAACTGCGCCTGGGGGTGGCAGGTTCTGTGCCTACAGTTGACATGCTATCTCACAAGCATTTTGCGTTCTTTGATTTGGGACTATCTGTGGTCAGCCTCCTTGCACTTGGGAACTTCCCATGGCCACTGAAGGCACAGCCTGTGGAGGTAGACTTCATGTCATTTAAAATGCGTCTCATGGAGGCACCAGTGGAGGCAGCATTTGCATTGACGTCAAAAGCAGTGTGTGCTCCTTTCCCAATATTCCATATCATTTCACACTTTCTATAGGTCATTCCACAATCCAGAGAGCACTCTTAATATCTCAGCAGTGCTATATGTAGAGCCCTTTGTGCCTGGATCACTGGTCTGCACATCCGCTGTTTAATGCCAAGTGTTGTAGCCATATCAGTGATGATCCTGAAGTCGTGGTGATACCTGACTGAAAACAAATGTAGAAATCGGAGTAGCTTCATTTAAGGCATAACTTAGTGTCCTAGCTAAGAGAGCCTTCATGTTCTTAGTTGAGGAGCTAGTTCCTTTTTATGTGGAAAAAGTTATGCTCTTTTTTTTTTTTTTCTTCATTTTATTCTGTCTTGGAATTAGAAGTCAGAAGGTGAGTTTAGTGTTTTTCATGATGATGTCTAATCTGGAGAAAAGCCCCCCATCATCTCCTGTAGGGGGTGTATGTGCAGCTCATAAGTGGTACATGTTTTGGATGCTGTGTGTGCTGGTGACATAGGTGGAGCCTATGTGTGACTCATAGTTAGAAGAGGTCTGTCATTCCCTGGTGGGACCATGTGCTCAGACTAAATATTTATAGAGACCTCTGTAATTGTGGATGTCAGTGACACCTTACCATGTGGTGTTGCACACAGTGCCAATCTGTCATTGAACTGTGCCACTTGCATGTTGCCATCACTGTCATCCACAGGTGTCTTGCTGACATCAGCCCTACCTGTAGTGCTGGACCCTTTACCATTGGAATCTATGAAAGCAGGAACACACACATGGCATAATTATTTCCTCACACATATATTCTTACCCCCATGGTATGCACAGTACTACACATTAAAAATGTAGCTGTAGCTCACTTTGACTATAATACATAGCAGAAATGCCTTGAATGATAGATATGCAGGTCAGCCTTGGTCAATCCTTCTGTTCAAACATGCATTGGAGTGTGCTAAACTTTAGTGTAATGGACATAACTACCCCAGTGCTTCCCCAGCCGAAACACAAGTAGTTGTTGCCAGCCCTGCTCCCCCATTCAAACAACAATGGACATAACTAACCCAGTGCTTCCCCAGCTGAAACACAAGTGGCTGTTACCAGCCCTGCTCCCACATTCAAACAATCAAGCTGTGGGGTTGCTGTCTCTTGCTAGTAAGAGGGATCAAAACTCAGCCTCGGTGAATTGTTTCAGTGCAGGTGGTACACCCTTTATGGTAGATCTGTTTGTCATAATGTTCCTTGACTTATCCTTTGTGTGGAGTGTCATGTTAATACCATTTGTGAAGGTTGTGCGTCATGGCCGGCAACTCGGCACGTAAAAATCTACTGCCAGTCATTAGCGGACCGGAGTTCCGCTGTGGCGACCCCTAACCAGGAAAAGCCGAAAGACACAACAACCTTTGTTGAACCTGTTGTACACACCTATCCTGACTGCAGCATTCACATCCTGCATTGGACCCAGATTGGATACTGCTTGTCTGCAGCACCTTTTTCCAGGAAGGGCATGACATGTGGGGAGGGCTTGTGATAACACTTTATTGTCTGGGGTAGTAAACTCTTCTAGACACTTCTTCCCTCTAGTGGTTATGCCAGTATATGTGAAACTGTGGGCAAAATGTGTCCGTCAGTGTGAGTGCATGGTATGATGTAAGATGTCTATACCTATGACCACAGTCTTCCCTTTATGTACCTGTCTATCAACAACAGTTCATGCCATGCATGGACCCCTTCATTTTGGTACTGTAGCCATAACTACAGCTCCCCCCACCCATACACATGCAGCTGTTCATCAGCAATAGTCACACTTATGCACAGCCTCACCACAAGTTGAATAGTGTGGCCACACCTCCACATGTGGCCAAGGAACCCAAAACCCCCTATGTTGTCCTTCAATTGTACACAGTTTCCCCTTCTAGAGATAAGGGCTGACAGTGTAATGCCAAGCTAGTGACCTAGGTTCCTAGTTACACGTACATCACAATATCTACCTTAGTGTGACTGTCATTCTTGTTTTTGCTGAGGTACTTTACTAGGCAGGCCTCATTCTTTAATTCTGTGTAGCTGCAAGCCTACAGAAGCTTTCTAAGAATTCCACTTTTCCACAACTGTACAGTAAGGAGTGATGCTGCATAAAATGTCATTGATTCTTGGGATCAGAGTAACAAGGGCCAATTAATTCATCAGATGTTTATTGTACTCATCTTTACTGATTCTTGGGAGATCTGCCATGCAGAAGGCCACATCTGGTCTAAATACCAGAGTCTTTTCCTCTTCAGTTGGCTGACATTCTTGGCCATCAAACATCATGACATTGGAGATATAAGAGGTGCGTTGACAGGTGCCAGAACATATTGTTTGTTGTCATCAGTCCATTGGTTGGTCTGTTCTACCAGAGCATGTACAGATAAGTACTCTTTTGGGGATCTTCATTATCTTCCTGTACTGTTTTGTTTGTTTGTTTGTTTGTTTGTTTGTTTTTATGAGAAGGAAATACCTACAAGCTTTCCTGTTCTTTACTGTCTTTTTGCCCTGGGCCCTAGTACAGCAACCATAAATGCCCTGTCTTTGCAAAGTCTAATAATAAAATTACTAAGCATAGGGCTGAATCTCTCCAGCTGCATCTAGAGTCAGGTTAGGCTGGGCCTTTTCATATGATGGCATCTGCTGGATCCTAGGCTATCATGCCAAAAAAAACCTCAAAGACAAATGCCCAGTGGAGAAGGTCATGAAGGAACCTGGCAACACCTCATTGTCTGATTCCCCAGGGCTTGTCATCACCAACGCAGGTTGAGCACTTTCACAGCCCACTTAGGCCTGAGCCCCCTGGCATGACCCTGCTGGAGGCTACAATGGTTCCGTCCCAGTTCTCACAGTCTATCAGTAGGCCGACACCTGTTGGGTCTGAGACTGATGTGCATTATTCAGCTTCCAACACAAGGGTGCTGGTGTCAGAGGGTGATGGCGGTATCCCCTTGGTAATTGTAAGGGAAGAATTGCGTAGAATCCTGACAGGTTGTGACCATCAGTCCTCAAGCTGAGCCATATTCTAAACCAAAAATTTCCAAGCACAACAAACAAGTACGTTTGTCCCAGCCTAAGCTGAATCTCTTGGCCCTTCAACATAGGTCTTGCCACAGGACTTAGTCAAGCTAACTCAGGACTTCATAGGCTTTATGGAGATTATGACTCCTATGAGTCGGAGAATAAAAATGAACAGACTCGAGTGCATCATCTCTTTCCTCAGCAGTATAGTCACTCAGATTCCTAAGACACTTTATCCTCAGCCCCACCACATGAGGATTAATCCTTTGGAGACTGTGCTCATAAGATGAGAGTCCTTCAACTGAGGATCTAAGGAATTTTGCAAAGCTCAAGCTAATGTCAGGAAGCTCCTGAGCCTTTCTCTTTTACCAGATCTTTAGTGATTCCTGCGGTCCACGAGGTTTTGGACAGTAAGTATTTTTAATGACAAATCTTTGCTCCGGGTGCCCATAAAAAACCAAACTGCTTTTACAGAGTGCTTGAATCCCACTACCATCTCTAAGAACATCCAGTGGCAGATCCAGCAGTGGTGTCTGCAGAATCCTCCAAGGGAGCAAATGGGAAAGCAGCCAAGAACTTTTACCAAATGGCTGCTTGACAGATTTGGCAAGGAAACTACTATACCAAAAAAACAGCAGACAAACTAAGAAATAACACAAAAAGGTTCAAAAACCAGAATCCTCCAACCGTTGTAACAAATTAGTAGTATCCACTTTCGTCAATAACATGAAACCAAATCCAAAAGAAACAGGCAATAAAGTGAAAACCATTTATTTTAAGCGCCTTTTGTCTACCATACAAGGAAGACTTCATCAGAAACTAAATTCAAATTTTAAAACACCACCTTTTATATACTCAGCTGGACAACACACAATCTGGTATGAACTCTGCTAACGTATTGGACAGTATTTTGAGTAAAATCGACTCTGTGTTTAAAAGGCTTGACCAGATTGATTCAACCCAATGTGAATTGCAAAAAAGACTCTCTTCGCAAACACTCTTAGATCAACACGCTCGTTTACTTGCTTTCAGTGGCCTTAATGAATTGGAATTAAGGTCAGCTATGCAGACTCCAAGAACTAGTGTTAACACTACTGATTGGGCATTAGCACAGGGCACGAATGTGCATAACGTTGTACCTCTTGGTTTGGGAAACACTGTACCTACTGGTTGCAACAACAATACGGGTGATATGCCGTTAGAGAGATCAAACACCACCGTAACGGCAGTCCTTAACTCGGCAGTGGATCCACCTTCTTATTCGAATATTGCTGGAGTTTTGACCGTGGGGAATTCTCCAGTCATGTGTGGTGGCGAACCGCAGACCACCCCACAGCCTGGTACGCCAGTTTTGGGATCTGAATTAACTAACTATAAACAGGACGCAACCCTTACTTCTTGGTTGCAGGACGGTTTTTCTTTCACCCAAGATATGCGGAATGTGGTTCAAGAACCCTCTATATCGAAAGGTAACACTTCTACTTGTAATGATATTGTCAATAAGCTGAAATCTTTCGACACAAATTTGGTTAAATTAAGGAAGCTCCAACTGGAGATTGCTTACTTCCATGAATGTATCTCACGCAGAGTAGTGCCTAAGGGTCTGTGGCGGCACTCCTACCCTACGGGATTGGTACCTAATTTTGCTTTCCACTTGGAGCTAATTAATATGTTCGATAAGCAGGGTCTTGAACTTTTAGATTTTATGATTAAACATTATAGCATATGGGTAGATGAACTGTCCCAGAGCATTACTAGTCTGGATAAAAGCATTCAATTTGACTTTGAATTCAACAGATATAAGTATGAATATGGGCGCATTTTCACTAGTATTAATCACTACATGACCAAACTAAGATTAAATAAGTCTAAGAAACTGGAAAGGGACTCCAAAGCATATAGTACTGGATCTGCTTACCCAGACCCACATCCAGCTCAGGTATGGAAGAACCATAACTCTAGTAATCAGTATGACTAACTCAAACACTGGGTCTATAAATAATAACAATAGCAGTCGCTTTGAGAACCCAGTACAAAATTCAGTAGAAACTAGAGTAACACAGTCCTTCGATAACAATATCAACCTGATGCTGGTAGAGATATTGAAACTGCAGGATGGAGGGACAGGTTGCGTAGCACAAATAATGTACACAAAACTAATGGAAACTTCAATCAATATCATTTCGCCGGGGCCCGGATTTGGGTGCCAGACCGAAACAGACCAATCGGTTCACTCACCAACAAAGGAATATGCAACAGAAATTCAACAAAACCAAAACCTATTGACTTACAGCCAGGGTGACTCTGTAGAGAACACTACTTTTGATGATGTGTCTATTTTATCTAATTCATTTCTAACATTTGAGGGACCATCGGACTCGCTTGGCAGTCCAGTTACTGATGTGACGCACCCTACAGTGATCACAAATAAAGGAAGAGACTTTAAGGTCTACAACTTTTCATCTGTTAATATTAATGTGGACATTGTTGAATTTCTTTCAAAAGGTCTTACATTTGTTCCATCACAACCTATTAATTTAGTTAAGACTATTTTGGACATCAAAATGTTCACTAGAAAATTGAATTTCAAGCTAATTTTCGATAATTCTGTAAGCACAGGTGTTCATGATAAGTTTTACACTCAGAGTACTTTCAATCCCCCTCTGGTCCCGATTTTACAAACTTTTGAACAACTTTGTGAATTTGATATTCGGGACCTAGCTTATAATACACATAAGTATAGGCCCTTGTACAACACCAGTAAGGAAGAACGTAACTTCATTTCATTTATTAAAACTCAAAATTTGCGGTTCTGTAAGCCTGATAAAGGAGGTGGACTTGTCATTTTTGACAATTCCGACTATCAGGACCGGATGTACAGTTTATTAAACACTGCAGCTTATGACGTGAGTTCTCATTCTGAGGTGAACAAGGCATATAGTTTGATCAAGAACAGCATTGAGGACCTATTCATTGAAGGTAGGGTAG
This sequence comes from Protopterus annectens, assembly GCF_019279795.1. Classification (NCBI taxonomy): domain Eukaryota; kingdom Metazoa; phylum Chordata; order Ceratodontiformes; family Protopteridae; genus Protopterus; species Protopterus annectens. Next base: position 131,892,207 of record NC_056749.1, read on the forward strand.
ATCAACACGTCTACAACTATTTAATAACACTGTATCCAAGATTTCCTTGCATCTTCGGTATTCCGAAGATACATAAAGACTTGGTAAACCCCCCTCTTAGACCTTTAGTTGACAGTAGGGGTTCTCCTACGTATTCTGTAGCGAAATTTATTGACGTTATACTTCAAAAATACCTTAAACAAGAGGACCAAATCTGTAAAGACTCTTGGTCATTTTTGAATATGATTAATTCTACCAAGTTCAATGCTAGTCACAACTTCCTTACTATTGACGTTAAGGACCTGTACACGTGTATTCCTCACACAATTGCAATTGAATGGGTTGAAATCTTGCTTCTTAAATATAAAGCCCCCACCTGTGAGACCAGACTAGTCACAGAGTTGATTGATTTGGTCTTGTCCAATAACTACTTCATTTTTCAGGACCAATTTTATCTTCAAAAAGTGGGTGTTGCGATGGGGTCTCCCTGTGGGGCAAGTATCGCTAATTGCGTCATGGCACACTGGGAGTCCCAATTTGTCTTCAACAAGGTCAGTAACACTTTCGGTGATTCACTGATCTTTTTCACCCATTACTTGGACAAAATTTTCATTCTTATCAATGGTGACGAACGCCTTCAGTGTAAACCTTGTTGAGTACTTCAATTCAACCACCCAATTTTTACAATTTACTTCTTCCTTCAGTACAACACAAATTGCTTATTTAGACATTTGTCTAACTAAAGTACATGAGTTAAACAGTTATACAGCCAAAATTCATAGGAAGTTAACATATTCTAATACATTCCTTCATTTTTCCAGTAATCCCCCACTACATCAGAAGAAGTCGGTGGTCAAAGGACAATTAGTACGAGCTTCCAGAATGACCACTCTGGACACCGACTTCTCTGATGAATGTTCCCTCCTCAGGAGCATGTTTAAACAACGTGGGTACCCGGAATCATTTTTGGATAACTTGATAAATGAGGTAAATAGGAAGAGAACGGACCAGACATTCTTACCACTTCTCCCCATTAGAAATCTTGATGGTGTATGTGAAGACAATAATTGTGTATTGAACTCTGTTAGGTTAGATGATGACTACACTAACAGTAATGAAACTAATCTCATTATTACTTATTCAATGCACAGTTCTTTATGTATTAGTACTATTAAGAAGAACTGGAATCTGTTTAAAATAAATGACAGTATTCACACTAAACTAGGTGATTTTCCTAGGGTCACTTTTAGAAAAGGGTGCAATTTAAAAGCTATATTGGAACGACCTAACTGTTCCAATACTCGTCGATACGGTATGAACAAATGTGAGAGTTGCAAGTACTGTAAATTCATAGAAGCATCCAATTATTTCACTATCAGAGGGACACAATACAAAATAAGAGGGAAGTATAATTGTAATTCTAGTTACCTAGTATACTTGGCAATGTGTAAAATGTGTCCTGCATTCTACGTAGGTAAAACGGAGCGGAGGCTCCGTGATAGGATGTATGAGCACCAGTATGCTATCACCAAACAGAAGCAAGAAAACGCTTTAGCTAAACATGCCTGTACTAACATAGGGCACACCTTTAAATTTGTCATTATAGATGAGATAAAAACTGACATTAGAGGTGACCCTAGACAACTAAAGCTGGAAGAATTGGAGTTAGTATGGCAGGTTAGACTTAACTCTTGCCATACGCCCGGCTTGAATGATACTTGTTCGATTTCTAGTATCCTGAGACTAAGAAGCCTTAGGAAATAAGAAACTACATTGCTATTTAATAATACACACATATAAAAAGTGGTTTGGGTATTACTCATACGATTTTTCTAAATTTGTGAGTGTCAGTTGGTCAAAAATGAATTTTTATTTCATATTAATTTATTTTATCTTATTTTCCATATGGACAAATACTGTGATGTGACAAGTTTTTTACACACATATTGTTTGACAGTTATTTTTATGGTTTAAGAATTATATTTGTACTTTTTTATTAATTTAGATATATTGTGTGTGTCTGTTTGCGAATAGTTCAGAAAGTACACGTTCTGAAAGTATTTTACAATTTTTGATTTTGAATTTACTGTGTCTTTAAATACTTGCTATCTGAAAGACCAGCTGAGTATATAAAAGGTGGTCTTTTAAAATTTGAATTTAGTTTCTGTCGTCTTCCTTGTATGGTAGACGAAAAGCGCTTAAAATAAATGGTTTTCACTTTATTGCCTGCTTCTTTTGGATTTGGTTTCATATTATTGACGAAAGTGGATACTACTAATTTGTTACAACGGTTGGAGGATTCCGTTTTATGAACCTTTTTTGTGTTATTTCTTAGATTTGGCAAGGAGACTTAAATCTCAAGAACCCTGACCATAAGAGTGCTTAACTGTCAGTTCCATGTGCTCAAAAATAACTTGAGATATGACAGGAACAAATCAAATCTGTGGCAGAGGGGATAATGGGTAAGAGCCGTCGGAGGCATATTTTGAATTTGTCCAGTGAAACCCTCCATGTCCACATACTTGCATCTATATAATCTTGGCCATACTTTATTATCACATAGGGGGCTGTCGTGGGGTCAGTCACACACAAGACACGCCTGTCTGAGGACTGAGCCTCTATCAGACCAGGTAAAAGTAGATCTTGATTCCCCTTAAAATAAGGAGTCTTTTGGCCTCTCTTTTGACCTCCAGCTGAGAAGATGATTGAAAAAATGGGGATCCAGATGAAATCTGTTAAGGAGTTTTATCTAGTTTCTACATTATGTATAATTTATTTTTATTTGACATTTGTTGACTGGGTTAGTATGGCTGAGCTAGTGCCCATTTTCAGCAGACACCCGAGGAGAAAATCTTCAGATTATTACAAAACAATATAGAAACAGCCCATACAAATATTTCAAAACAGAAATAAGCTGAGATAAAGAATACAAAAACAAAATAAAAAATAAGCTATAACATATGTAGTTATACAATAAAGTAGTAAAAACTGGATGTACAGGCATTTACATACTTAGAATACAAGTTTAAGGTGGATTTTCATATTGAAGCTAGGTGTTAGTAAGGAGCTGTGTGGAAATTTTCCAAGTAGGTTGTAGAGGTGTACACTTAGAGAGTAGTGGAAAGTTTTATAGTTAGAGAGTAAGGGCAGGAAGTTTAATAAAAATAGTAATGTTGCTAGAGGGAGGTTCAAGAAGAATGGGAAAAATACATTAATTCTGGACTGTAGTGTTACTGGAAGAAAGAGCAGGGAAACTAGAGAGAGTAAGGGAAGTGGAGTTAGAGAGGGAGTAGTAGATAGAAAATGGGGGGCGTGAGTAGAAATTTACCCCACCAATCCCTGGTCTTTACCTCCAAAGAGAGAGTGAGAGAAAACCAAGAGGGAAAAGAGCAAAGTACCAAAGTAAGTGGCAAACCGAACCATATAACTGACCTGGTTTGGGGGGATTTAAGGACCCTCTGCCCCAGGGAGAAGCTGTAACTACAGTCCGCATCTCCCTCCCTTGCCACAACATCGCACTCCGTCTTTCTGTTCCTAGGAGGGAGGCAGTCCTCCTCTTACGACCAGTTGAGACCAGCTTCCCTAACAGAGAAGACTCACTGCCATTGGCATTTACAAAGGGTAAGCAAGAGAAAGCAGTAGGCAAATAGACTATCTCTAAGAGGATAGTAAACTGTATTAACTGCTGTAATTCTTATCATAACAAACGGCTCCCTGCTAAAGTCAGGGCACATTCTACCAGGGCTAAAGTTGCTAACACAGCCTTTTTCAAGGGAATCCCTATACAGATTATTTTTGAGGCTTCTGCCTGGACCATTGTCCACACATTCACCAAGCAGTATCATTTAGGAATCATTTCCAGGGCTAGAGCTGGGTTTACCGCAGCCATTCTGCAGAGCCTCCTGTCTCTGAACCTGGGCTCTGTCCATCCACCCCACTAATTTGCTTTGGGAATCTTCTCAAGAATTAGTACTTCATCATTGACATTGAACACGATACTGCTGTGTAGATAACTTATCATAATAGTAAATGTTTGAGTAGATCAATGTTGCAGTACCATTTCCCTCTCTCCTTCCCCTCTTTCTGTCTACCTAGAGTTGGGGTGGGTTCCCTTGCCATTCTTTCAGCCCCACACTCCATAAATCCACCTCGTCTGGGATAGGGCATCAGCCTGTCATTGTAGGCCACATGTCATTGGCCTCCAATATTCCCGACAAGAAAGACCTGAAGATGGTGCCAGCTGATGCAACTGTCATACCTTCAATGTCCTGACATACAATGGCTAGGGATGTCATGGGTAGGAGAGAGACTCTTGTATTCAGGTTGACAGTGGGTGTCTGCATGGCTGGAAGCCCCAAGAATCAGTACAGCAACATAGATTTACATTATTCTGTGTCAAAGATTAAAAAATGAATATATACACTAATAATAAAACAAATGCAAAACAAATTAACAGGCAGCATACTTTCTAAGCACATTAATGCCCTCCCGGGTGGGTATTACAGGAAAATAACATTCCTTCCAAAGGCGGCGAGTTTTTGTGCCTGTGACAGCGGACTTCACAGCAGCACTGGGCAGTATGTTATTTCCCTGCAGAACTCCCTCTGGAGGGCATTATTACTTCCATGTTCTGCCATAGATTTAACAAGCCATTCGGTGGCTGGTTATGCATTGATAACATTTCTAAAACCTATCTTATGAAGAAAAACGTGGTGATCTTAATCTGAAGAATACAATGCGTCTTCCATGCTGTTACAGATAACTCTTTGGCTGCCTGAAGACTGCAGAACAAAAGAAACCCATACACTTTTTGCTAGATTTCATGGATGGCCGATAAATAGTTAAGGCATATCTGTAATTTAATGACCCTCTGCATTAGAAGCACTAAGCATTAGTGTAAAAGCTGACCTTTTTGCAAACACAATTGCATAACTTTGTCTGTTCTGTTCACTCATTAAATGAGTGTTATAGTGCCACCTGTCTGTAATGCATCAGGTTTTGAAAACAGAGTAACAGAGATGCTGAAAATACTGGCTTTAAACTTCACCTTTCATGATGTATGTATGCAAATGAATCTGTGTGACAGAACCCAGGACTTTAATACCATAGCAGGTGTAGACATTTTCCTTTACATTGTGGAATTTTACAGATTGATGGCCTGTAGTACTGCCTCATTAATAATGTACCGGAGCTTGTACATTTGGAGGTGTGTTACATGTGGCAGAAGACAAGTACAACTTTGACTTGGAAAGGTTAACTGACCTCTAAGATAAGTTTGATTTGGTTCTAGAGAACTTTTATGGTACTGTTAACATCAGGAACCAGTTTACAGAATTCCATTATTAGTATTTGTAGGTGAATATGTGTTGGAAACATTTATATCAGTGCAAATAAATGATAGAGGGGATTGCAACAAAGCCTAAGAAATTAATCACACTGCAAGTTTCAAGAAACTGTTTCTTATCAACAAAACAGAATTTGAATGGAACTATTATCCAATAATTCTGTACATCCCCTAGATGTGTCAAGGAAAGCACTGGGAACACACAAACTACACAAAATAAAACTGTGAACAAAGTGTAATTGTGATAATCAGCAGCAAGATGAGTGCTGTGTGGTTCTTACTCACTTGTGTTTCTGTTAGACTAAGTAGGCTTCATGCTGTTAATCTTAACTCAAGAGCTTGTGGGTAAATACTGCTCAACCCACTTCCCCTAGTGCCGCTTATTCCTTAATTACATGCAGAATCCTTGCTCCAGACTTGTATTTTCTGTAAACTTTCAGAAGCAGTTTTCTGTATCTTGGAAATAATACAAGCTAGCCAGAATATCAGCAGCACTTTTGTTCAGTCAGACGTAAACTTTCCTGTGACTAGAAGCAGTTCCTGTCTTGTTGTTTGTTTTTTGAGATATTTTCAGAATATGAGCATTAAGCCTCAACAATGGAAAGAAGTCAGTGCTTATTAATCAAACTGCACACGTTATAGTGTAAATGTCAGTGATAGCTTTATCTGAGTATCATGTAATAAACTCAGCATTTGTTATACCGAGTGTTGTCATGTTTTGTGTGATAGAAATCAGTAGTTTTAAACTCCTTGGTTTGGCAATGTTAGTATAAATATGAAAATATTATTTCTTTATTATAGTTAACATTTCCAGTATAGTGCACTCTACATGAGCAACATCAGCGTTTTTTTGTTTTTTTTCACACCATGGTTTTTTACAAGATACCCCTAAAGAGTATGTAACATGCTTGGTTATAAAAGTATGACTATAAAGCTGAAATTAAGCATGACAGCTGACGGGTAGTGAGTGGTTGGTGTCTCCACTGTAGTGCATCCTAAACAAATAATGTGATTTCCTCTCTCTCACACCATTCCTTTCATATGTCACCTATGATTAGTTTTTGTTTAGATTTACAACGTGGTGGATACACATGAATATGTGCATTTGTTATTTATTTATTTACATTTTTTTAATTGCTTACTTTCATAGTTGAACTGAATGGAGAAAAATTTCCATGTATATGCATTTTATAATTCAAGAAAAGATGAGGGTGTCGCACCTGTTTAGTTGTACCAGTTCTGAAATAAAGAAAGGTATTTTGTTATATATTACTCATTAAGTTTTAGTATGAGTCCATATGAAGATTCTTGGTTGAAATTCTCTAAATGTTTGGGTTTTTTTAATGCAACGTCAGCAGCTGTCCCTGTCTAGAAACTTTCGCCATTGAAATTTCAAACCACAAATTTGAAAACTCCACTTAACAGTAAAAGATGCATTTTAAGTCTGATTTGTCCAGGCAGGGGGCTGCACTTCCTGCAACCTGCTTGGGAGGTTCTCTCTTACGCTCTCCTGTCTCTTCTCTGTATGTAGTATTTCTGGGTTTATTGCAGCTCATAATATAAGTGCAGTTAACTGTCAAAATATAGCTTTCACAGTTACCACGAAGTATCAAATTTGTGGTTTAAAATTACAATTGGCAGTCATTTTGTAAGTTAGTGCATAAAATCAGTATTGATTTGGCCTTTGTTTACCAATAGTGTTATCTTTAAAGCCTTCAGCAAACCGAGAACTGCCTTTTCCTGTTTGTTTGTATTGTATTGATTTGATTGTATTGTTAACTTGTTTTAATATGTTTGAAATTTCAGTTTTTATTTACACAATTCCACATAGGACTACTAGAATTATTTGGGTATAGTTATTAAGCATTGCTGTGGTTTCTAATTACCTGTCATGGTACGTTATAATTTTATGTGGGACAATGTATTCACTATAGGTATCTGTTTTACTGAGTAATGCGTTTTCTTGAACTGCTATGACTAGACCAGCTTTCGTAACAGTTGGTGTTGAATGGTTCCATATTGGTTTTCATGTATCCAGTGCTTCTCAGCTGTGTGCTAATTGTGTTTTCCTCTTGACATCATAGCCGGCCTTAGGCATAGGCCAACTAGTTGGCTGTCTAGGGCACTGCTATAGCAGGGATGCTTTTCCAGTAATCTATATAGTGTAGTTAGACCAGGATGGGGGCATATGATGATGTTGGGGGGCACTGTGGAGACCTTTTTGTTTAGGACACCAGTTGACCAAAGGCCAGTCCTGCTTGTCACATTATTGCATGTTTCAGCATACAACCTTCTGATCATACGTATATCATAGAAACAAGATGTGCAGTTGTTCCAATTCTGTACTTCACTGTCTGTATTTGTCTCTCCCTCCTACTTTTTAATAGAGCTTGTGAACCACTGTCGAAGTAGAGTCTGCTGTCTTTGAGCTGATATTATCAATCTTTGAGTCTTTCATATCTGTATAAGTTTTGTTTTTCTTAAGGCACTCTTGAAATCTCAAGATCCAAATCATATACAGAAGAGCAAATATTGAATATCGCTCTTCTCCTGTAAACTTTTTTTTTTTTTTTTTTTTTTTCAGGGGGAAAGCTCCCCAAACATGTATACCAACTCCAAGATTGGCATACCTTGGAAAAAAAGGGAATATTCCAAGAAATGGCAATCTGAGACCTGGTATATGTAAGTGATTTTTTGCCATTTGTTTTTAACATTTTGGGACTCAGCTTAGTGAGTTCTGATATTTTAATCATTAATGCCGCGGTGGTACGGCGGTAGCATTGTTGCCTCACAGCAAGAGGTTCTCCCGTTCGATTCTCGGCTGGGCCTGGGAGTGCCTTCTGTGTGGAGTCTGCATGTCTTCCCCGTGGTTGGGTAGTGTTCGAAAGACATGCGTGCGTAAATGGGCGCGCCTTCGTTGAAGGTTGAGCGTCGAGCTGGCACCTCGGCGTTTCGTAAAAATCTACTGCCAAACATTAACAGCCTGGAGTTCCGCTGTGGCGACCCCTTACCGGGAAAAGCTGAAAGACAAACAACAACCTTTGGTTAATCATTAACAGGACACTTTTTTGTTTTTGTGGGCATGTGCTGTTTTCTTTAAATCATTGTATATGTCACTGCAGTTGTGGCCTTTTTCCTCCTCCTGCTATTGTTTTCACTCTGTTGCTACTTTTTTATATCTGTTTTTTCATTTCTGTGTTTGCCCTATTCTGCTGTGCTTTTGCTAATCTGTTGCTGTTTTGTCTGTATGGGATTGTTTCTTTGGGGTTTCTGAGCTTTCGTTATATTTGTATGTGGGGATGTCAGTGGATTTCAGCGGATATGTAGTCCCACAAATGCTAATGTGTACATGTAGAATTTTTTTCGAGAAATCCTGTGATTTTTTGTTGGACTGAGGGATATGTTAATACTTCCATGCTCTGATTCTACTTTCCAGGTGAAGCAGTTTTCTTGTTTTTCATTCCAGATGTTTCCAAATATCCAGCACTGTGTATGACCAAACAGCAGCACTGACTTTATATGGTGTAATGTTGTAAGCAAATTGATTTATGGATTGAATATTTTTATTCTTACATGTCAAAGTAGGGCATACATGTAGAGCTGAGGGACAGAATTTGGCAATGTGGCAGTCCTAAGCTGCAGAGAACAGTGGTACATTCCCCATGAGAAAGAATTACATTTGAATGACACATTTTGGAAGCATATGTTTTCATCCTCCAGCACTGCACAGCATTGTGGGTGTTTAACTGTTTTACCCATATGCTGTACATCAAGCAGGAAATGTTGGATAAAATACAGTGCATTACTGATGGGTCTTGATTACTGCACTGGTGTCCTCTTCCCCCATGGTTCTAGAGCATCCTGCAGGCAGCAACTAGGGTGCATGGAAACTATCCCATAACAACTCATTAGTGTCACTGCCCCAGAGGTCAGAGTCATTGATGATATTGTGTAGGATGTAGGGGACCCCACTGAGTGTCAGAATGCTCCTGACACCTCAGCTGACCCTCTCTCAACAGAGGTATTCATCAGGTGAGCCTCCCTGTATTTGTTAGCATGGAATGCTATTACAAGAGGTAAATGGATACTGGAAATTGTTTCTTAGGGATGTGCTATCCCATACAGCTGTTATCCCTCATAACTATCAGCAACCTTGCCAGAAATCCTGCCTTGTTAGAAATCTCGGGCAGAGAAAGAGGTGTAGAAGTTCCTTGAAAAACGAGATCAATTCTGAAGGTCCTCTCAGATCAGCTAAGTCTTTGTTACTGTATCAGATATTTTTTATTCCAAAGAAAACCAGAGAACTCAGGCCCATCTTGGCTGTCTGCAGTCTTAATCACTTAATCTCAAAGAAGTTCTTTAATAAGGTCACCTTTCAGACATTCTACCTTTATCTAGCAAGAGAAGACGATGTGCTCTTTAAATCTAAAAAAAATGCTTGTTTCTTTATCAAAAGTGCCAGACAGAACTGGGAATTTATTCTGTTCTACCTTAAAGCCAGTCATCACTACCAGTTCTAAACAATATCCTTTGTGGTCATTAGAGCTTTCAGTCTGGTCACAAAGATTGTCAGTAAGGGCAGTTTTCCATAGATAGCATGAAACAGAAGTCTTTCCTTGTCTGCATGACTAGCCCCTTTCTGCCGCTAATCATATCATTTTGCACAGCAGCTGGACTTCTTGGTATGATTTCTGTACTAAGTAGAGGTCACCGTAACTTGGGCAGAATTGCATCTAGCTTCTAGGCAACTGCTAATCTTCACGGATTTCTCTATAAGCACAAAGACTTAGAGCCTTTTTGTCCAAAGAGACAATTCAAGTCATTCTCCAATCTCTTTACCACTTCCTGATGACTCCATAGCTCACAGCCCATATGTGGTTGATGGACATTCTACATGTTGCTACATGCATGTATTGTGTGGGAGTACTTTATTTCATAGGTGGTCACTATGTAATTTGACCGAGCACCATTTTGAGCATAACCAAGCTTACCCCAAATCTAACAAAATGTTGCTGACATGCCTCAATACCTCAAGGATTTTATGATTATGATGTAACCGTGTGTGTACAGATCAAGCTTTCACAGGCTGCCCCTGTTCATTAGGGCCACAGATCCCAAACCTTTGAAAGTTCCAATCCATTAGTTCAAGTTATGTTTAAGTAGGGGTAGGGATGAGCAAATAAAATTTTCTCAAGCTGCCAAAGACCTTCCTCCTATCTCAAGCTTCAGCTCTCTGCATATAAATGGCACCAGGCTCACAGTCAGTTTGTTCTCAACATAAATTTTTCATTTTTTGCTGCGAGCATGTACTTCGTTTTTTAATCAGTTTCTGGTTGTCTTTTGATTTTATTTTTGTCCATTCTGGGAAGTTTTTCTTCATTACCATTTTACACCTTTTCCAGCAGTTTGCCATTCAAATATTAAAAATAACTTAGTAAAACAGTAAGTTGCTGTTCATTTTTGCTTGTTTCTATCCCTTTTCCCTCCTGTTTTTGGGCATTTACCCATAATTTACAAAGGCCCTTTCCATTCGAAAGTGTGCCTTTGTGAGGAAAAGTTCTCCCCAGGATTGATCTGAAATCTGTACCTACTGCTTGTGTAAGAAGCACAACACTAAAAAATGCTAAATTTGTAGGACACTTACAACTGCATCTTTAAAAGTAAATAATTAAATATACATTTGTTTGAAGAATCTTTCACTGCCAAATACATTTTGAAGCCTTCAGCTTATTCAGTATTAAAGCCGTATATTTCTGTGTCTCAAAGCTTTTCCAGGTGATTGTCTGTCAGGCTTGTAAAAAGCATCAAGTGTACAAGACACAAACATTCTCCCTTGGCCTCTCCTGTTATTTTGGCTAAATGTAAAATTATGGAAGAACCCGTCAAAAAAGTAGCTGTAGGATAAATCGGCATTTTCTTTTCTCAGATTTCAGAATTGTAGAGCTTTACCATTGTATTAGTTACTGGAGCAAACGGAAGTTTCCTCTTATTTTGTGCTAGAAGGCTTCAAACACCATCCCTGCTATGTTTGAGGTTGTTAAGGTGCCAAATAATTTTCACACAACAGAGTTCAGTATAGAATAATAATCTTCATTGCAAAGAAAAGTATTTATTTGGGGGACGAGGAACTCAAGATCCTGTCTCCTCAAACACTAAAATCATAAATGATGTATACCATTTTTGATTAAAACAACCTTAGAACAACCACTGACCAATTAAAATGCCATAGTGTTCATTAATAGAACAACCAGTGACCAATTAAAATGCTGTAGTGGTCATTAATTCTGTTACGTAAGATCTCCTGACTCTTATGTATACGACTTACCATATTCGGCATGAGTTCCACATTCAGTAAAAGAGCTTTCTAAAATGAACAGGACTTTCAGTACTTTGCCTGATTTCATTATTCCATTTTCAAGGCTTAAAATAAATCTTTCAGCCACACTGGAGTCCTTCCTACTTGTTCAAATTAATTGGCTGCAGTTTGGATGTGGTAGCATGCACAGTCAGTCTTCCATAGGTTCATGGGTGTTTACTAGGCTAATGACCACAAAGGCCTTTTTAAGCCTACACCAGAACAGGTCCCTGCACGTAGGTAAATGCACGGTTCCAAAAAGCAAAGTAAAAAAAGAGAAATGAGACAGTAACTGTAAGCTGTAACATATATCGGACTATATTTGTTAGATTACATAAAAAGAACAAAACACAGACCGGTTTTGGCTAGAATAATTTTCTAGCCTTCATCAGTGTTGAAAACGGATGCATTCATTTGTTCCTTTTAAACAGAAATACAAATTAGTTACATACCGTGATTGGTTGACTCATAAATATTCATTTAGCCCAGGTGGAAAAAGTCCACCCAGTTTAATGATCCATTTTTTCTCTTTTGCATCCAATATAGGTGCCATCCTGCTTTTTTAGATCTGTCACCCAATATTCTGTCAATAATCATAAAATTAAAAGAGGCTGTAGGGTGTTGTTTTATGGTATGCTTGTACAAGGCATTGCTGGTTCTTTTATGTCACTTAAATGCTCAGAGAGCCGCAATCTAAATGGCCTGGAAGTCTGTCCTATGTAAAATGCAGAACAACTGCATGAAGCCAAATATACTAGCCAGTCACTATTGCAGCTGGCAAAGAAATCAATATAAAAACCACACTGCAATTTCTACTAGAAAATTGTTTAGACTTGACATTATTACAGTGGCTGCAATGACCACAGGGCATGCATCCAGTCAGTCTGTCCCCTGAGATTGTTGTTTGAATGCTATCTGTAGAAGAAGTCCTGTGTGGTCATTTGTAATGACTCAAATGTGAACATTGTAGGAGGGCATCATTACCAACCAAAACCAAATTCCATCTCACAGTGTCAGATCAGTGCAGCCAATACATATACTTTCTTCCCAAAATTCACAAGGATCCCCTCAATCCACCTCGTAGACCCATTGTTGCTGGGAATGGTTCACCTACCTCCACATATCACTAGGAACATTCCCAAGTCCCAGTTTATTAGGATGAGGCATATCTGCTTACAATATTCTTCTTTCGAAATTTTTTGCAAGGATTTGGCTAACAGGTTTAGAAACAGGGATTATAAAATGGGTTATGTTCTAGGAGCAAACAACTATGCTGCTAATCTCAACAGGGAGGATCTGCTGAAATATAAGGAGAAGAATCAGGGCACTGGCAATGTCATCCGGTTTATGACTGCTTATGGCAGGAACACTAATACACTGACGGACATTGTACGGAGACATTGGAACATACTATTGACCAATAACACACTAACACAATATCTTGGAGACGCATGTCACTTCTCATTTCATAAAGGCAAGAACCTGGGTTCACATTTGAGTCATAAGTCACCACACAGGACTACTTCTACAGATAGCATTCAAACAACAATCTCAGGGGACAGACTGACTGGATGCATGCCCTGTGGTCATTGCAGCCACTGTAATAAGGTCAAGTCTAACAATTCTCTAGTAGAAATTGCAGTGTGGTTTTTATATTGATTTCTTTGCCAACTGCAGTAGTGACAGGCTAGTATATTTGGCTTCATGCAGTTGTTCTGCATTTTACATAGGACAGACTTCCAGGCCATTTAGATTGCGGATCTTTGAGCATTTAAGTGACATAAGACATAAGAGAACCAGCAATGCCTTGTATAAGCATAACATAAAACACCCTACAGCCTCTTTTAATTTTATGATTATTGACAGAATATTGGGTGACAGATCTAAAAAAGCGGGATGGCACCTATATTGGATGTAAAAGAGAAAAAATGGATCATTAAACTGGGTGGACTTTTTCCCCCCGGGCTAAATGAATATTTGAGTCAACCAATCACTGTATGTAACTAATTTATATTTCTGTTTAAAAGGAGCAAATGAATGGTTCTGTTTTCAACACTGATGAAGGCTAAGAAATTACTCTAGCCAAAACCGGTCTGTTTTTTGTGCTTTTTATGTAATCTAATAAATATATTCTGATATATGTTACAGCTTACAGTTGCTGGCTCATTTCTTTTTTGATACTTTGCTTTTTAGAGCCGTGCATTTACCTATGTGCAGGGACCTGTTCTGGTGTGGCACATTTCCTGTCTTGCTGTGGATCTGTGGTTTGCTGTTTGTTCAGGTCATGCTGGCCTTATTCACCGTGTTTGGATTTACAATATAACATGTACAATCTAAGTCTACTACTACTCTGGTCCATTATTTTTATCTATTAACAACAGTTGTGACTATCCTATATTGTGGATAAAAAGCTGCTGGGGGATTTCATCGTTCTTTTTTCCTACTTGCGAGGTTGCTGATAGTCTGTTTAAGTATATGGCGATCTGGGGCCTATGCCAGCGTCGTACAGCTTTTGTGTTTCATTAGCTCTATTTATTATGAGAACTATCTTATGGTTTGTAACATCTTTTGCAGCATATACTGGGCTTCGCTAAACCTTATTTTCATTTTTTGGTCTATGTATGCGCAATTTCCGACAACAGCAGCTTTGAACGGTTTATACCATCTGTATGAGAGGTCCCTTGAAGGCTAAATTTCATCAGCACTATTGTTGGGTTTTCGTTCCATATTTTATTTGATTGGTGTGCGATGACTGCAACAACGAGGAGGAAGTCGAATCTCTAATCAAACTGCTTTTTGCGATTTAATTCTACTGGGGGGGGTCTGTATTTGTACGGATCTGCTTAATTTTTGTTTTTTCAATTGAGCTTGCCGTTTTTCACAGAATTCTTCCAAGAATATATCGGACAGTGTGAATTGCAATTCCAGGGACTATGTACGGCTTTTCTGGGTGGAAATGGGACTGGTGAAGCATTCTACTTGGGCAACATTTGGATTTATATAACATTTATATTTTGTGGTTCACCACCATTTTGAATCAGACGAAACTTGGACTTTTTCCTAACTTCTGTGAACGTATAGTTTGGGACACTTACTTAGGCAAATATGGGACATTTCCTCATTTCCTTTTGGATTTGGGTGTTTACTATTATTTATAACCATTCTTTGGGTTGTGTATTTCACTCAGTGGTTTTTCATCGTGGTTATAGATACCAATGTATTAATGTCTGAGTTGGCCATTTACTTTACATGGTTGACATATGGCCATTTTTTGGTTTAGTGAATGTATGAGTAAGAAGTAAAGCTTAGATATAAAATCTTTTGAATAAATTGTCTTATAACTAGGAGCTAAACAACAAGTATTGCCTTTTGTAACTATATTTTCCCTTTCCTGGTTGTAGCGGTCTACTAATGGACTTGTGAGGATATTGTGGAGTTTATTGGACATTGTGGATTATCACCGCAACTATTTGGATTTGTGAACATGTGTTTCATTATGTAGGACTGCATTGGGTGTCAACTTTACTCTGAAAGGGATGTACTCTTCAAGGCAATATTGTTAGCCATATGTTATGTTACCCACTGCATTTCGACTTGATTTATGGCCTTCTTTGACTATTTAAATTGATTTATTTCAAGTTTACAGGGTAGCCTTTAGTCATTACTCTCGACCACTTAATTGATTCTGGAAAACAACTCAATATAGTTGGTTAATGGATGTTTAATGGTGACTACAACTGAATTTTTGTTTATCTATTGTATGTACAGCTCAAGAGGATTGAATGTTTTCACTGGTTCTAATTTCATAAAGGATCTATGTTTGTTGCTTCTATTTGGACATCTCAGTCTATAGCTATTGCATCTATTGGTTGACCATTTTTCAACCAAGAACAATAACACCCTGTTATTTGACTTTTGCTTCAAGTGTAAGTTGCTGTATTTTTTAGGGGGCTTTATGCTGGTCTATGGTACACTTTTAGATAGATTTCTTCCATATATGTTTTTTAACGGCGATATCTTGCTGTGTATTTTGGCTTATTATTTGATCCATCACTAACCTGAGTTGCCAACAACATTCTGATCACAGGCAGTGCATTGTATTGATCAATAATTGAGATCGATTGCCTCTAACTCGTTCTTTGCTGCTCTATGCAGATAGGGTTTGACACTGCATGTATGCAAGGGCCATTATTTCCCACATTAAATATACATTTCTTATAGATTGACCAGAATTGGTTTTACGATATATGTGGATGTGGCATTGCACGGATAATAGCTGGTGTTTTGGACAACAGTGTTTTATTCCAGTTTGGAATATACCTCTGGGAGAATTAACAAAGACATATCTATTACCTACAATAGCACTGCATAAATAATTACTATTCATTGGGCTATGTTACATTTTCTCTTTTCTGGACGTAGCATTGTCAAGCCTTACCGTTCCTTTTTGGTGGGCAGTTTTTGACAAGGGCTACTATTGTCCAATACCAATTTGGAGAATATACAGTATCTATGATATTTAGGGTTCCTTGACCAGTTGTTGTTTGGCCTTCGGTTGATGGTTTGATCAGATCAAAATTCTTTTTGCTACGGATTACATCTTATTTAGTTGTTTAATATATTACTAAAAGGGCACCTTTTGATTATGGATTTATCCAGGATCTTAGCAGGATTGTCCTCTGATAGGGAGGATTTGGGTATATTTGGACTTGGTAATGCTAACAATGTTGGGAATAATATTCTCACTTTCAGTCCTGAGAACCAGTGTGAAGTATTATTTCAGCAACTGAATAAGAACATGAGATCCCTAAGATAGAATGTCTGGCACTGCAAACTTTTCAAAGCCTATTTGGCTAACGGGATATCCCCTAGAGGTTTGAGAGTTAAGATACAGCCCCTGGTCAGTGATGTAGATGATGTATTAGCCAAGGAATGGTCAGGTATGCAACAGCAAACATCCATGGCGTTTGTTGAGACACTAGCCAGATATCATGAACGCATAATAGACAAGGAAATTGTCAGTATTACTAAATTATGTGAAGAGACTAAAGTCTGAGGGTCAGCCCTTCCACACTGCATGTCTTAATAAACTAAGTACAGATCTTTTGGGACTTGAACAACAATTACGGGATAAAAAGGTCCGTAAGTTTCAACGTGACCAATCGGATTATGATAAAGGGAATCCATTTAGTCACAATAGATGTGAGATTTGAGGGAGGCACCAGTAGGACCAGTCAAACTACCAAATGCAAACGCCCTAGAGCTATACTTAAAAAACGGGGGTTGCATACTGATTCATCAGGGGCGGAGTCATCATCAGGCACTGACCTGGACATGCAACAAGTCCCAGACTCACCTACCCCCAAAAGAAACAATACTGTTTCCCCTTTAGGCCTTACAAAAGAGCAGGACAGAAGAACAAAACTAAGCAGCATGGAAGGGCTACTGGAACTCCTTACGAAGAAGTGATCGATTGTAATAAGACCAATGTGCTGAATATCTCAAATGTGACTTTAACTAATACCCAGGTTTCTTTGCTAAATGAAGGACTTCATTTTATTCCCATTTTTTTTTTGTCTGTGAGGATGTGTTAGCACAAGATGTTACGGCATTTTGTAGATTGCTTTTTCATGACAATGTTTCCAACTCTGACACAACATTTATGTATCACAAATCTAGTTTTGTACCACCTATGCACCATAATGTTCATCTTTTTCAATCTTGTGTGCACAAAGATCTACATTTCAACTTTAGGGGAACTAATGTTAAGGCAAACAATCTTTCAAAGACTGATATGGACAGCTTACGTGAGTTGATTGACAACACGGAATTGGTGATTCTTTCTGCAGATAAGGGAGGGGCCGTGGTAGTTATGAACTGGCAACAGTATGATGCCGAAGCACAGAAACAACTGACAGACTGTAGACATTTATACCAAAATGCCTTTAGATCCCACATTCCCACATTTATGTTTAAAAAACAAATTGACCAATTTTTGGGGTCAGCATTGCAGGAGGGCATCATTACTAACAAAACCAAATTCCATCTCACAGTATCAGATCCATGCAGCCAATACATATACTTTCTTCCCAAAATTCACAAGGATCCCCTCAATCCACCTGGTAGACTCATTGTTGCTGGGAATGGTTCACTTACTGAACCTTTGTCTTAATTCCTTACATTACATCTTCAGCCCCTGTTGAAATTAGTTAGATCTAGGATTCAGGACACTACAGAGTTTTTGGACATTGTTTCTGAGATGCAACTTGAGGAGAGTTGGCTCCTCTGTACGTTGGATGTTTGTGCACTTTACACAAACATCCCACATTGGGCAGGCCTTGATGCATTTGAATACTAGTTATACAAATCCAAGTTGTATGAACCAGGCTTTAATACCTTCCTGATGTGCTTAATAGAACATGTGTTAACCAAGAATATTTTTTTCTAACAAAATCAATGTTACTGGCAGGTACAGGGAACCGCTATGGGGGCATCTTTTGCCCTCATTTATGCAGACCTCTTTGTGGCCTATGTCGAGGAGCATATCATTTATGATGTGACACATAACATCTATTTGGGTGAAAGTGACATATGGAGGCGATATCTGGAAGATTGCTGGATGGTGTGGAGGTCGGATGTTGATTATCTTATGGAATTTATTGAATATTTAAACAATAACAAATGGGGCCTTCATTTCATGGTAAACTACCATAGAGAATACTTCACATATCTAGATGTTCAGGTTAGTAGAAATGAGGACCATACACTACGTACTGAAGTTTTCCGTAAATATCCTCAATATAATTCCTTACTCCACGCATCCAGCTTTCATCCTCCCCATATCACTAGGAACATTCCCAAATCCCAGTTTATTAGGCCGAGGCATATCTGCTTACAAGATTCATCTTTCAAAAATTTTTGCAAGGATTTGGCTAACAGGTGTAGAAACAGGGATTATAAAATGGGTTATGTTCTAGGAGCAAACAACTATGCTGCTAATCTCAACAGGGAGGATCTGCTCAAATATAAGGAGAAGCATCGGGGCACTGGCAGTGTCATCCGGTTTACGACTACTTATGGCAGGAACACTAATACACTGACTGACATTGTACAGAGACATTGGAACATACTATTGGCTGATAACACCCTATCACAGTATCTTGGAGACGCATGTCACTTCTCATTTCGTAAAAGCAAGAACCTGGGTTCACATTTGAGTCATTACAAACGACCACACATGACTACTTCTACAGATAGCATTCAAACAACAATATCGGGGGAGAGACTGACTGGATGCATGCCCTGTGGTCATTGCAGCCACTGTAATAAGGTCATCAAGTCTAACAATTCTCTAGTAGAAATTGCAGTGTGGTTTTTATATTGATTTCTTTGCCAACTGCAGTAGTGACAGGCTAGTATATTTGGCTTCATGCAGTTGTTCTGCATTTTACATAGGACAGACTTCCAGGCCATTTAGATTGCAGATCTCTGAGCATTTAAGTGACATAAGACACAAGAGAACCACAGTGCCTTGTATAAGCATACCATAAAACAACACCCTACAGCCTCTTTTAATTTTATGATTATTGACAGAATATTGGGTGACAGATCTAAAAAAGCGGGATGGTACTCTATATTGGATGCAAAAGAGAAAAAAATGGATCATTAAACTGGGTGGAGTTTTTCCACCCGGGCTAAATGAATATTTGAGTCAACCAATCACGGTATGTAACTAATTTGTATTTCGGTTTAAAAGGAACAAATGAATGCGTCTGTTTAAAATACTGATGAAGGCTAAGAAATTATTCTACCCAAAACCGGTCTGTTTTTTGTTCTTTTTATGTAATCTAATAAATATATTCTGATATATGTTACAGCTTACAGTTGCTGGCTCATTTCTTTTTTGATACTTTTAAGCCTAGCCATGCATCCCACATTCCCTGACAAGTTCTGATGCCCTTGATATGTGTACGCATGGGCCTGGGAGATGAACTATTTGCAGGTTACCTGTGTCCATTGGAGACATGGGTGCCAAACCAGGGATGAATTTCAGGTTTCCCATCCAGTTGTCCAAGTTACACTTGAATTGGGTTAGGGGCGATCTCTGCTTTACTTAGATGGGGAGCCTGTTCCATAGATGGGGTAGAGTCTTGGATGCACACCTATCTCTCCAGCAGGTCCTATTTATATCACAGGCAAGGTTTACGTCTTTAGAATGGGTAATTCTGGTGCTGTTTGATTTGTTGATATGCAGGAGGTCCATCAGAGTGGGATCTGACTATACCCTGTATACCAGGCATAGATCTCCCCTCAAAAGCCTGTAGGAGACAGAATTCAGGGATAGAGCCTTGAGGCAGTCTATGTAGGACATTTTACTTACGCCTTGTATTCTTTTAGTGAGGAACCTCTGTGGACATTACAGTTATTGGATATGCCTGGTTAGGTACATACCAAAGGGGGCATTGTGATAGGTCTGATGAATGCTGAATACAGTAGAACAATGACTTCCTTGGACTTGGATGTCATACCTTTGTTTATAAGTTATGCATTATAGAATGATTTCCTCACCACTGTAGACACATGACGGTCAAAGGCTAGATTACTGTCTGTGTGTGGCCCTAACTGCTAGGTCAACTCTAAGGGATGTGTTGTCAATATGATAGTTAACCAGGGATGGATGACTTCCCAAAGGATACTATTATGCATTTCTTGGCATTTCGTCTTAGTCCATGGCTCTAAAACCCGTTGTTTGTCTGTGTCAGCCCCTCCTGGAGAACATTTGTGTCAGTGTGAGATTCAATGACAGCTCCTAATTTGCAATCATCTGCAAATTTAGTCATCCAGAGAGCACTGACATTGGCCTTGACTTCTGAGAAGTAAATGCCAAAAAGGAGCAGTCCAAGGACCGATCCCTGATGGACTCCACTTGTGGCTGGCCTCCTTGTAGACGTGGACTCCCAATTCTGACTTCCTGGGTCCTGTCTGTGAGCCAGTTGCCTATCCACCGGATGACATACAGGTTTGTACCTAACCTCTTGAGTTTGTCAACAATGCCCGAGTGGGGTATTGTGTTAAATGCCTTGCCCAGGTCAAAGTAGGCAGTGTGAATAATTTTGCCCTCATCCATTGCTTTTGTGACATGCTCAAAGTCGTCCACCAGGTTGAGTAGGCATGATCTGCCCATGACTAAACCAAACTGGGTTGGGTCTAGTGTCTGGAGGTTTACTATATCTTTGTTGATCATCTCCATGATAATTCTTTCCATGGCTTTACATATAAGATTATTGAGACTTATGGGTCTGTAGATGACCCACATTGTGCAGAGGGATGACTGTTGCCTTTCTCCATTCATGAGGCACAAAGCCTGTTTGGAGGCTACAGTTAAATTAATAATTCCAGAGGCCCTGATAGGTCATGTTTCATGCTATTTAGAAGGCATCCTTTGATATTGTCTGGGTCCATTGATGCAGTGTTCTTGGTCTTAGAGAGAGCATTAAGGACCTGTTCCCTAGTGATTGTAGGGGGGAGTTATATTTGATGATATTTCATGAGGGAAGATTGAGGGAGAGAGCGGGGTAAAGTTGGAGCTGGATTTATCAGCCAGGAGGTTTGCTATATCTTCTGGCTCAGTATAGGTGGCTCCATTTACAATGAGCTCTGCACACAATTGTGTATTGCCCTTGAGGTTGCAGATATAGCTAAAGAGTGCTTTTGGTTGTCCTTGGCCTGGGAAGCCAAACTTACCTCAAATTTAGAAGAAAATTGTAGTCTAACAGCAGTTTATTCAAGTTGAATGACACAAAAACAAACAGAACACGAGTTAACCTAGGTTTCGTCCTTAGGACTTCATCAGAACAAGAATACAAGTAGCAGCTGAAGTTTAAATATCATACTCATTCACTTGATACTTCAATTAATCAATTAATGGATAGACCATTTAAAGAGATATTACTATAAATTCAAAATTAATAATTTCTGTTAAAAGTAGCAACCATTATATATGTATTAAATATAGGAATAAAAAATAGAAGTAAAAACTAGGAATAAAACCTCTTGTGATATATTTATACATTCATGTTTTTTTATGTATTCAGTATATAATGTTATGGTAATTTATATCACAAGAGTTTTTATTCCTAGTTTTTATTTCTCTTTTTTATTCTTATATTTAATACATATATAATGGTTGTTACTTTTAACAGAAGTTATTCATTTTGAATTTATAGTAATATTTTTTTAAATGGTCTATCCATTAACTGATTAATTGAAGTATCAAGTGAATGAGTATGATATTTAAACTCCAGCTGCTATTCTTGTTCTGATGAAGTCCTAAGGACGGAACCTAGGTTAACTCGTGTTCTGTTTGTGTTTGTGACATTCAACTTGAATAAACTGCTGTTAGACTACAATTTTCTTCCATTCCTTCTGGTTGGTTTTCATGGTCTGGTTCTTGGTTTTAGTGTTACGTCAAATTTGGCCTTGGTAGACTTTATTTGCCCTCTGGGTTATTTAGTTTGAATGCCTTTATCCTGCTTGGTGCTGCACCTCCTAATTTTTGCCATGATTTTCTTCCTCCTGCTATACGGTCTATTGATTTTTGTATTTCCACCAGCGTGCCTTGTTTTTTGAGTTAGTTCTGTACTCCTTCCTGGTGGGTACAGCTGCCTCTGTGGCTATTAACATGCTTGTACAGGATTTCTGTGAACAGTTCTGCATAGGCAGCAGTGTTCTCAGGGTTTATGGGGGCTTGATATATTGCCAGGTTCTCACTTAACAGCAGGAGGTTAGCCTTGGAATAGTTTCTGAATATTCCAGGTTTAGCTGGGGGTCCAGGTTTTATTTTTAATTAAAAGGAGACCATTTTGTGGGCTGACCTGGCATTCTCCCATATTAGTGAGGACCAGATCCAGTATGGTTGCACCTGTGGTTGCTGTATTGACTATCTGGTCCAGGGAGTTTGTGTTTACAAAATCCGTGAATCTCTGTGCATGTACATTTGGTGTCATATAGGATTCCCAGTTTATAGAGGGGTAGTTAGTCACCCATGAATATGGTATTGTGATGGTTAGTGTTTTTAATAAGTCTAAAAACATGGTATGGGTTTCCTGGGTCATGGAGGGGGACCTATAGCATCCAAACAAGTGGTATTGGATTTTGCCTATGATGATGTGAACATGGAGCAGCTCAAGTGCATTGTCCTGTTTGACCAGCCTTGAATTATATTTATTTTTCATGTAAATAGAGACACCTCCACCTTTACTCCCTGCCTGTGAAGTAGCTGCCCTAACTGTTGGTGTGCTGTCTGTGGCTCTAAACCATGTCTCCGTGACCACACAGACATCAGCATTCACTGGGGTAAAGAAAGTTTCTAGGGAGTGGATTTCTTTTGTTTAGATTCCTAGCATTGAGCAGTAATACCTTTTAGATTTTCTTGGTTTTGATTTGCTAGGTCAGAAGTACTTTCAGTTTGGCATTGCCTAAAAAGGCACTATGGGAGAATACAGTGTTTTAGCTAACATTTGAAAGCCTAGATGGGAGAGGTGCAGGCCATCCCTGGCAAAGCATTGTGGTCTGCTGACCATCTCCTTCCATGCTGACAAACACCCCCTTAGAATGACACCAGAAATTATTCTAATGATCTTATTATTCAAGTCAATCATCTTTTGTTCGTATCGTGGCATCATCCTTGGAGAAGGTAAAATGCTGCTCAATGCTATGCTCATACCAGCCTGAGACACACATTCCAAGACCTCCATGATTTCTCTCTTCTTATAGTCTAGGGAGGTACGTCTTAGGTCATTTTAATCCCACATGGACTATGACTGTGTCATATTGGTAATTGTGGTCCAATGACCTGAGAGCATGCGTAATCCTAGCCCCTGATAAGCAACTGACCATGACTTTCTCCTTATTCAGCCTCATGAGATGGACATCAGTGTGTCTCATGATGGAGGCCCTAATGACTAGAATGTTTTATTTGTGGTGGCATACCTTATGGGCTTGGAGGTAGAGGCTCCATAAGATGTAGCTCTATGTGTTGATGTAGGTGTTTTGAAAAGGCGCATGTGGGACTGCTGAGGGTATTTGTTGTGTACTTAGTCTAGGAGGTCTTTGTGGTTTAGGAAGGTTAAATTTAATTGCCTCAGCATATGTGGGTCGATATGTCTGCTTTGAATTGTGCAGGAGTGCAGCGTGTGTACTACTGACAACCTTATTGACATAAGGAGTACTTTTATGTGAGAGCTTTGCATCCAGTGACATTGTGTAAATACATCTCTCACAAACCATATCAGTTTGTTTGAGAATTAACTGGTTGTCAGTAAACCTGAGGCAATTTTTGCATTGCCTCAGGATGCCCATATCCACCGATCTGGTAATGGAGACAGTAAGAAAGTTCATATCCATGGCTACAGACCCTATTTTATTGATTAGACGGTTGGAGTGAGTATATCAGTCACTGTCAGGAGTATCTGGTTTGCAACTATGGGGACAGTACTTGTCACTGCAAACTAGTTGTCCTATGTGCAACTAGGTATTGGAGAAATTTCAGTTGTGCTTTTACAGGAAAATGTCACTCAAGGTATATGAGTTTGTACAGAGCACTGCCAAACACTTGAGGGGAAACTAATATGTAGACCCTGAAAATGTAAGGATGACTTATTTTAGGCAGATATTCTGAAGTTAGAAACAAATCAAGCAGTACTTACTGAAAACAAAGAATTGGCTCATCAAGAATGATGAAAAGAGGGGAGTTGCAAGAATGGGTACTACTAATGCTGGTCTCACCACAGCTTCACTATGTTGGGATACAATGCTCCTTTACTTCTTCTCTCACCAGAAGCAAACTGTTAGCACCAATCCCAAGAGGAGAAGCAGGCCACAGCCTGTTTGGTGATCCACAGTCTTGTCCCAGATGATGCAAGGGTCTGTAGGCTTGTAGCCTTTTCCTGGTAGATACCTTGAATAACAACCAGACCAATCAGGAACGTTCAGCACAGACACTCGCTGTCCAACCAGAAACCGTCAGGAATCCGTGCACTCTGCTCCTTCTCTCACCAGGACCAGAATATAAGCACAGATTATAAGATGTCACCTATAAACTGTTATTAGGCTTTCTGGTGATCAGCAGTCTCCAGGGAATAATGTCCCTGTACTCCTTCTCTCACCAGGAGAAAACAGAAGCGCTAATCCCAAGATAAACTACTGAGAAGCAGAATGTGGGATCTCCACTGACTGGTGGTTTTGCAATAGATGTTTAAAAGTAAGACGAAAAAAATGGTTTATCCTAAACACTGCACTGTGCACTAAGCAGTTAGATATGAAAGTGGGTAGCTTAAGTTTTAGCTGTGTAAGTGAAGAGCTACTATTTGTAAAAGAGCAACTTAGATTGAAAGGGGGTGGGCACTTTTGTATTCTGGTATTATGAAACACAATGGGGGGTGGCCAAGAAATTTAAATAGTTGAAGGGGAGTAAGTAATGTCTTTCGGCTTTTCTGGGTTATGGGTCGCCACAGCGGAACTTCGGTCTGCTAATGATTGGCAGTGGATTTTTATGGTGCCAAGTTGCCAGCCCAACCTTCAGAGAAGGCACACTCATTCATGCATGCACCTACCTGCATGTCTTTAAATGTCACTCGACTGCTGGGAGAACATGCAGACACGACACAGAAGAAGCTCCAGTCGAGAATCGAACGGGAGAACCTCTTGTTGTGAGGCGACAACACTAACCGCTGTGTCGCCGTGGCCAATAGTTGAAGGGGAGTGATTTCACAAAATGATAATTCTGTGCTTACTCACACCAGCCAGTGAAAGGAGAGAGGGAGGGAAGGAAATATATGGGACAGGCAACAAGAAAGACAGTGGTGTTTAAGAACACAGCAGTAACAGGATTAGAGTGTGGGAAAAAACTGTCATGCTGGCTGACTCACAAGAGACACAGCCGTGGTCTCTTTTTTTCAAGTTTTAATATGCAATTAAAAGCAGAATACAAGCAAAACACAGTGTAAAGAAAAATCACAGTATACAAAACGGAGAAAAAGGCAATGAAGTAATATACAAAGTACAAGAAATCAAATGCAGACTAACCTTTCCCTCGCACCAAGCCGTGGCAGAGTCTGGTTGAGCTTTTTCCAATAAAGCTTTGAAATGTTTTATTTTACCCCTAAATAGAATGTTTAGTTCCTAGCTCCACCCCTCATTTCACAGATGATTAACCTTAACTGACCTGTTCTAACTTCTGTGTGACTCCTTAATTGACCTGTTCTTTCTGTCTGATTCACAAGAGACTACAGCTGTGATCTCTTTTCAAGTTTTAATATGCAATTAAAAGTAGAATACAAGTAAAACACCACATGTAAAGAAAACAAATCACAATATACAAGATACACTCCCCTCGGTCTAAGACAGAGATGGCGAACATATGACACGCGTGTCAAAGGTGACACACCACATTTTGGGTGGCACACCAGTGTTCACCAACACCCAAGTTACCAAAGAAATTGAATGAACAAAAATACAAGAAATATATGACCCTGCACTTACTTATTAAAACTCAGCAACAAAAAAGTAATTAATTGATGTTAATCAAATCAAGTGCAATATGTTCTATTTTTTTCAGTTCAATTCAAAATTATTATTAAAAGTAAGGTAATTTTTGGTGCAGTATTTTATGCTCAATTATCAGTGCACATATTCTTTTCTCTTTTGTAAGTTACTACTTTTTCTTTTACGTTTTAATACATGGCACACATGATTGGACTGTATTTTTTAAATAAATGAATATGTAAAGAATTGTTTCTCTTTGTCGGGGGGGGGGGGGGGGAATTACACACCAGCAGAGTCCAGATAGGTATTTCTCGAATTTTAGACACGTCAAGCCCAAAAGGATTTGCCATCACTGGTCTAAGATTTCTGTAATTTTAGCTTCTCAAAAGATTTCTGCACACTCTTTGCAACTGCAGTATCAGTGTTGCTCCATGCCAAATACCATGTGTGGGTATTACAGTGGATGCTACAAACATGATGGTCTCAGATTTCAGTTCCAGCTTCCAGTGTTTCACCTTGTGTAGTTCTTAAGTTGCATCTCTGATGGATGCACCTTCTCAGTTGATTCAAGTTGAACACTTTTCTACTGCCTACTCCACGAGTAGTAGTCACTATGAATGTATCGGCCCTACGTGGAGTTGGGGGACATTACAAAATGAAGACAGTTTGAAGATCTTCCAGGTCACCCATGACTTCATCCCCAATGATGGGATAGTCATTCAGTATTACAACTTCATAGTGTGTTTTTTTTTTTTTTTTTTTTTTTTTTTCCATATCAACAAATGGGGGGAATGGTTCCTATTCCCTTATGTCAAAAAGCTGTAAAAGTATGGGAATGGCTTTGTGGTCATCTCACACTCTGCTAGCTAGCTGTATTCGGAGGGTGGCCAATTCATTAACGAACCAGGTCAGTTGCTGCTTGCTGATGCCCAACAATTATTTTTTTTCAGTTCCTCAGTTGCTTAATAGCAGTTCCATCGCTAGGGCAGGCCTTGCTTTGCCCTCTTTAATTCCCTAACCTATATGGATTACTTCAGTAGGCAGCAGCTCCTTTTCTCCCATCATTCCATTGGAGAGGGATGGATGCCTCAAGGACACTGTAGCTCAGAAATGGTTCATTGGATTCCTCCCTGCTTTTTCGCTATTTCCTGTGATGAATAAGTTCATCCAGAAAGCCAAGCAGATCAAGGTCAAAGTCATTCTCATAGGTCCATTTTTTTCCTTGACAGATATGGTTTCCCTTTTTCTGCTTCTCTTTGTAAAGAAGCCCTTACCATTTTGTCTGTCTGAGATGATGTGGATTCAATTATTTAGCAGATCCCACCTGGAGATTTCCTCCCTCCAGTTAACCTTGTAGTTTTTCCTTTTCCAGTAAAGGATAATAATCCTTCTGTCTCCTTCAGAGTAGTTCATCTTTTTGTTCACAGATGTTAAGGGACAGAGCAAGGGGACTTGCTTTTCTATCTGGACCACAGCTGTGAGAATAGACCGTTTATCTGGCCCCATTCCTTCCATACTTCATTATATTACACAGTTTGATTCCAAACTCATTTCTCCACTGATGAGCACTTAGCAGTAGTAATGATTTGTCAAGAAGGCCTTAATTACTCATTGCTAACTTCGTATTAGGTCTGTAAAGCTTTTCTGGAGGGTGTTTTCTTGCTGAGACAACTCTGAGAGATGTAGTGCCTCCTTGGATTTTATACATTGTGTTGGAGAAGCTGATCTTCTCTCCAGTTGAACCTGAAGCTTTGCAGAATTGCGGTACTTTTTTCGGAAGGCAGTTATCCTGGTAGGTATTATTTCTGACAGAATTTCTGAGCTGCAGACATAATAAGAATCTCTCTAATTGGTGTTTAACACAGACAGGGTCACTTCCTAAAGTAACTAACAGTCTCCCTTCATGCTTGCATTAGCTAACAATCTAACGTTAGTCAGTATAGCCATATATTTTTTTCTTGCAGTACTATAGTAATGGAAACTATCTTCTTACTGTTTTGATGTCCACTGTCAAGTAATATTTTATATTGAATAAAGTTTATCTGAACACATGGCCAACTTTTTTTCTTTTTCTCATAGAATGACTGGCCAGGAGGCTTAAGTTCACTTTAGCTAGATAGTTTTGCAGCTGCATCCAGTTTTGTTATACTAACTAAATTATGCCTCTTCCGTCACTTCCAAAGGTTTATTGTATCAAAGCAGTTGTGACATGTACAGATTTCTTCAGAAATTAAGCTCTCAGTAATATTTGTGCAGTTCCTTCTTTGAAGGTTGGGCATCAAGCTGGCAACTCGGCACCGTAAAAATCAACTGCCAATCATTAGCGGACCGGAGTTCCACTGTGGCGACCCCTAACTGGGAAAAGCCTAAAGAAGTAATATTTGTGCAGTAGCCACATGGTCTTTCTGCAATATCTTTATAAGGCAGTACTAGCTGGATGCAACATTCATCTTTATATCTTCCTGTGGAATATACTTGTAAATTTGAAAATGTACTTATAACTGGATGAGGAGGCCCATCCTCTTCAATATAACATCCCTCCTTCCCTTACCTCTGACAGTGTAGGTCTTGAGCCTTACTTAGTTTCCACATGCTGGGGCTTCACACCGATCACCACAGATTTGAAGTGGTAAACACTGAAGTGTATTGTGAGATACACGGAGGGTCTTTAGCAGCCTGGGAGAGTGTTACTTGCCAAATGGTCTTAATGCCTGTCGACCATAGTCTTGCTGTTATGAAGGACAACCTACTCTTCCAGATTAGAGTTACCACCTGTCCCACGTTGCGAGGGACAGTCCCTCTTTGGGCAGTTGTGTCCTGACAAAAATTATTAAAAATGGCAAATGTCCTGAGATTGTAGGACATAATTATGTCCTATATTGTATGTAATAGTTGCATAACACAGTTATTCTGTATCTAAAATACATAAATGTTGTAAGAAACCGAATAAGCAACTAAAATGCTACAAGAATAAGCTATCATCTAGGCAAAAAAGTTAAGTTCTATCCGTTGTATTGACCGTGGGTATGTGTCGGCCTGTAAAATCTGATGTGTGTCCCGAAAATGTCCCACTTTGGCCATTTGAAAAGGTGGCAACCCTATTCCAGATCTATTGTTATGGTTAAGTACATGGCTTTCATCTTTAATAATTTGGACAGTAGATGTATTGCAAAGAATAACAATATTCAAAAGTAGAAAATACATGGAGTAAACCAGTTCAGTACATGGGATAGGAGCATAAGTATGTAAAAACAGATTGATGTAACACAGTAAAGAATTATAGTACACTGCCACTTTTCTTGTTTCAGATATTTCATTGCATTTTTATAGGACCATGTCTATAAAAGCAGAATATTTAATACAGCATTGACGTAATGTATGTGCACCTTGCTGCACACCAAATTTCAGCATGCTGTAAAATTACATTCTGTTAATGTGTACAATATTGAATTTTTGCTTAAAGTTGGAGTTAAGGTTGTATGAAAATAAGTCTTAGAATACATGATTTGTCAGGCTACACTGAACAATGAGGCAAAACACATGCAAGTAGAAGGAATAAATGTACCACACATTCAGGTATTTTCAGCATTATTCAGGTTTCTTAAAGATGACGTAAGCCAGTTCATAAAGTTTTTTGATGGTTTTTAAATTTGTGTTGGATTTTATTCCTTTTCAAAAGTGAATGTGTTTAATGATAGAACCTAGTTCATTCCTATAGTAGGGTATATTGTAGCTCATAAGAGATATAAAGTTACTGCAGACTGGTAGATTTTGATGGTAAGTGTTCAGATGGAAGGTTCTTGTAGGAAATGAAATTCATTGAGCTTTGTATGCAGTGGGAAAGCAATTCTATCTGGAAGGAATGTAGTGTTTGAAGAGTAAGTGTCTGCGGCTGCCCGGAACACTTTAAGATTAAAATGAAAAGAAGACCGCAGTCTGTCTGTCTGATATATGCCAAAGCGTTATCATTGTCCAATACACTACAAGTTGGGTTAAATAACTTTTGTGCAAAGCAGTTTGTTAATCTGAATTTTCTGAAATCCATCTACGTTTTTTAAGGTTTAAGCAGTGGTGTATACCATATAATGCCTCATTCCAGCTCTATACAGGCTTTAAGCAAGTTTACCATGGCATATTGCATTGTATTTGTAACTGTCATGGAACAAATGATAGTTTAGGTAAAAGTGTAATCTGGCCATTTACTTATCTTGTTTTCACGTTCATAGTACCCTTTTTATGATGTGTATTACATAATAGGTTAGACTTGGATGATGCTACTCTGATTGGCATGAATTGGTTGATTGTAGTCCAGAGTGAGGGTTTGGTGGTGGTTCCATTAACAATGGTGACAGAGAGAAATTCATTTCTCCTCTTGGGGAGCATTTTATTACCAAGGGCCACTGTTTTGGTATTTTTGGGATCTGGTACCCAACAAGAACAGTTCAGCCAGTCCTGGAGTGACTGAATGTTATTTTGTAGCCTTGTTTTGATGGTGACATTGTCTGTGTCAGAAACGTAGAAAATCATTTTAATCTAAAAACAATTGAAATTTTTGTTGAATTATTATACAAGATTAACCGCACTAAGAGAAGGACCTTTGTTTAGGGGAGGTGTGATGGATAATACTCTGCCATTTATATATCAAAATACTTGCATACAGAGTTACACATCCGTATGTTGTAATTGCTTCACTATGAGGAGATTTTACATGTAACCCACCTGCCACAAACTGAACAACTTAAACTCATTGAACCGCTGACATCATGTAAAAAATGTTATTTTTATAACAAGCCCTTCTGTATGTACTCCCATGTTATGTATATGTGGTCACTCGGCTGTGAAGAAAACAGAATTGCAAAGGGTGAAAAAATAGCTTGCCCATGTATGACCCCACAATGTAGATGTGTATTATTAATTGATTCCAGGATTTGTATTTTTTAGGAGTAACCAAAAGTACACCTAATTGGAATCTGTTCATGTTTAAGATGGTACTATATCCTCTACCATGATTGCAGCATTCTTGTATACATGTCTTTGTAATACTAATGAACTGTAAACATAATTTACAAGATATTCTCGCCTTTTCTATAATGTAACCCATGTGCTTTCCATAGATTGTAAATTACAATGGTCCCAGGTCTGTCATGTGGTCCTGTCCATTCATGTAGGTTACTGCTGGAAATTACACTTAGATCTTGTGTTGCCTTATTTCAAGATAAGTGCATAACCACAGGATGTCAGGGTATCTGGTTTGTAATACCACAGGTTACAATTCTGTAAACTAGTATGACAGATCACTCCCTATTAAAGGATTTAAACAAGTTAAACAAGTGCAACTATTTTAACACCTTTATTGAGTCCTGAAATAGTCAAAGGTACTTGAGAAGGTAGGCTCTACCCTATGCCTTGTTGAAAACCATGTTTGGCATGTTAACAGCATAGCATTTTGTAAGAGTTGGTCAAAAATTAATCATGTACCACTCACTCAAGGACAGCTGGTTGCAGTCTTTTCAGAGCACTAGGCATCTATTTTTTTTCTTTTTTTTGCTATCTTTTGGACCACCCATATGTACTGAAAAGACCATAACTTCTAGAAAGATTACACAGCGTGTTCCTTTACACTTTTGTTTACAAGAAGTTTTACTGGCTGGGTAGTTTGTCAGTAGGGGTGTATAGGAATCTGTTTGGTACATCTTCTGGTAGTAGTCTTGTTGGCTTTATCTGCAAAGCCTTCTGTTTTTTTCTTTTTTTTTTTAGGTTTATACTTAATTGTCAGACTGAGATACGCTTAATTTTCTCTGACTGGCCAGTTGTAGTAGACATCACTGCTTTAGGAATGTAGCACCCAGAATGGTAGCAGAACAGTTCCACATCATGATGATGACCATACCTTTCAATATGTAGACAGTGAAAATAGGTAGAAAGGTCCTTGAAAAGCAGGGATATCCAGCCAAAAATATGGACAAATAATTAACATAAAATGTGAATACCAAATAGCATATAAGTTTTCAATTCCAGTAGGAATGTGAGAAACTATTCAAAGTTTAAAAACAGAGTGACAAACATGATGGAAAATATAAGCACATTATCAAAAAAATGTAAAATCTATAAACTATAATGAACTGTATTACAAAGTTCTATCAAACAATGTCATGTATTTTTTCTTCTGAAAAAGAGAGATACAACATGTTGTGTCCCCTTTTATTAAATTATTGGTGCCAGTGGTGTATTGGTTATGTAGTGTGGTTTTCTCTGTACTAGATGACTTCAAAAATCATTTATGCTGAGCAGGATTCAGAAAATTGTGTGAAGGAGTAAATACCTCCAAAAATAGGTACATCATTTGCAAGTATAAGCCAGGCCTGAAAAATGGAATGTTCCTCAAAAAAAAAAAGAAGTTATGCACTTACCATAACGTTCCATGTTTGTTGTCCTCTCTCGCCCTTCTTTCTTACTGGATGGGTTCAGAGCCAATACGCTACTCCGACTCTGCCAATACCCTAGCTCGAAGTCCCTGACTTGGCTTGTGGCTCAGTACCTATCCCACAATGCCTTGGAGTAACCCAAAGATCTTGTTTGCTGCTAGCCATAAACAGAATGTATACAATCTATACAACATGAGAGAAAAAAATAAAAAAGAAAAAAATAAATATATATATATATATATATATATATATATATATATATATATATATATATATATATATACACACACACACACACACACACACACACACACACACACACACACACACATATACTCAATACATATAAGAGGAGAAACAGCAATTTCAGAGGAGCTCTCTCAGTAGAAGGAAAGAAAAACTCTCATCTGAGTCCTCTAGGAGCCTTGGCTGGGGGAAGGAGGGAGGGACGTAAGAAAGAAGGGCGAGAGAGGACATCAGACTTGGAATGTTATGGTAAGTACATAACTTCTTTATGTTATGTTGTCCCTCTCGCCTTCTTTCGTACTGTATGGGACAGCATCCCTAGCACCATTTTCCTGGGTGGCTCACAGGAGTATACACCTTTGAGCACTGTGGGCCCAAAAGAAGCTCTGTTCCTGGAGGCCAAATCTACCTTGTAATGCATAATAAAAGTATGGGGCCTGGCCCATGTAGCAGCTGCACAAATGCTGTCCATAGATAGTCAAGCATAGTAAGCAGAGGATGTTGCTAGAGCTCTAGCTGAATGGCCTTTAATTTTGAAAGGTGGACTTCTATTGTTTGAAGTGTATGTAAAGGTAATACAACTGGCCAATTTGAAATTGGTTGAAGTGTATGTAAAGGTAATACAACTGGCCAATTTGAAAGTGTAACTTTTGAGACTGGTTTGCCTCGCAAATAAAATCTCAGTTGTCTATGTACATCCAACTGATGTAGTTTGTATTCTGCCTTGTGGGAATGATTAGGAAAGAAAACTGGAAGTTCAACAGACTGGTTCAAATTGGTTTGAGAGCAGACTTTTGGCAAGAAAGATGTATTAGTCCTCAAGGATATTCTATTACAATACAATAATGAAAGAGTAGGTATGGTGGCTTAATTGATGGATCTTGCAACTGGGAGATTCTTCCTGCAGATGTGATGGCCATTAACAAGATGGTCTTCCAGGAGAGAAACTTTAGATCGTATGAAGAAGCAGGCTCAAAAGGTAGTAAAGTTAGATAAGTAATAACGAAATTTAGGTCCCGAGGTGATAGAGGGTTTTTTAATGGGAGGTCTCAACAAACAAATCTCTCTTGATTAGGAGTGTATTCACCAATGTGATAATTGGAAATTGCAGCTAATTGGACTTTAATTGTAGCTGCAGCAGAACCTTGCTGAAAAAGTTCTGCTAGGAATTCTAGAATTGAACTAATAGAGGCATAGAAAGGATCTATGTCTCTTGCCCAATAGGAGAATCTCTTCCATTTGCTGGAATACAATTTTCTGGTGGAAGCCTTATGAGAAGAGCCCAAGATATGATTGACTGCTGGAGTAAAATTTTGAAGCCTGACTATGTTTGGAAGTGGAGCAGCCAAACTGTCAAATTGAGGGTCTGGAGAGAAGGATGAAGTGCACCTGACATATGAGTCAGAAGGTCTGGGACTAGGTCCAGAATCTATGGCTTCTCCTGAAGATGAGGCCAGAGGAAGCGGAACCAAATCTGACGAGGCCAATATGGAGCAATGAGAATTAGCCTGCTTTCCAAGACCTTTAGCTTTCCGAATTTCTTTGGGGAATTAGCGGAAAGGGAGGGAAGGCATACAGTAGTCTCGAGGGCCAGTCATGGACAAGTGCATCTCGGTGTCTCCCGCAATGGGGGGATTAGGGCAAAGTAGCTGCTGCATTTGGTATTCAGTGTGGTTGCAAATAGGTCACAGCAAGGCTGGCCCCAAGTTCGGAAAATCTTGTCCGCTATGCTCCGTTTCAGAGACCACTCATGAGGCATTAAAATCGGCCTGCTGAGCTTGTCTGCTATCACGTTGGATTTCCTGGGATATGTGTTGCTACCAGAACACATTGGGGAGAGATTGCCCATTGCCATACTCTCGGTGCCTCTCGACAAATGGGGTATGATTTGGTTCCTCCTTGCTTGTTTATGTACCAGACTACGGACATGTTGTCTTGCTGGAATGCAATTGTTCCTAGTGGGAGAGAGTCCTGAAGTGCTTGCAGTGCCAGAAGCACTGCTCTCATCTCTAGAACATTGATGTGCAACTGAGCCTCATGTTCTTGCCATGTGCCTTGGACTGTTCTTCCCAGATAATGCCCCCTATCTGAGAAGCGTCTGTGGTCACCAGAGCAACAGGTTGGTGTGGGACAAAGGGTCTACCGATGGTCACATGATCGGACTGAAGCCACCATCCGAGATCTTTTGCATGAATCCATTATCATTATCTGATGGGACATAGGAAGTTCTTGAAGAGAACATTGAACAAACAGAAGCCACTGAAGGATTCTCATGTGCATCTGGCTAGAGGTACAAGAGTGGTGGTTGATGCCTTGGTTCCAAGAAGTGTTAGGACTACTTTTGATTTTACTTTGCTCCTGGGAAGAATGTCGACTATTTGCTGTCTGAGGACAGTGACTCTGTTGGGTGGAAGGCGAGCCATCATAGAGATGGTGTCTAGATTTGCGCCGATAAATATAATATGTTAACCAGGCAGATTTTTGAAAATTCACTGTTATGCCTAACTGAGCACAAAGTGCCACTGTAGTGTCCCTGGCCTGTAGAAGTAGATGCTTGGTGGTGACAGGAGCCAGTTGTCCAGGTATGGAAACACTTGGAATCTCCAGTGTCTCAGGTGAGCCATTACTACCGCCATGCATTTGGTGAACACTTTGGGGGCTGTAGTGAGACAAAGGGTAGAGCCCGAAACTGATAATGACTGGCTCCCAGCTGGAAACGTAGATAACTCCTTGATGCTCTGTCCATTTTTATGTGGTAGTATGCATTTCTGAGGTCAGTTGAGCACATCTAATCGTCTTTTCCTAAAAAGGGAAGAATAGACTGCAATGTCACCATTCGGAACTTGGACTTCTTTACAGATCCGCTCAACTTGCTGAGATTCAAAATGGGTCTCCAGTCCCCTGTTTTTTGGTACTAAAAACAATCTTGAGTAAGTTCCAAATCCTGTTTGGTCTGCGGGGACTTCTTGGATGACTCTCTTGTTTAGCAACTCTTGGATTGCTATGGTTGCTTGTTCCCTCTGTCTCGGTGGAACATCCGGGATTCTTCTGATCTGTGGAATGGGCTGGCAAAAAGGAATGGAATATCCTCTGGATATTATACTTTGTACCCACTTGTCTCTTGTGATATTTCGCCAGGCTTCTGGATACAAAGTTAATCATCCCCTGACTGTCTCCAGAGAAGAGCAGGCTGGCCTGCTTTCAGGAGTGCTGATAGGGTCAGCCGCGAAAGGAATCTCGGTCACTCCTGTCACGTGGACTACGTCTACCATTATTGCCTCCCCCTCTGCCGCTGGGGAAAGGTTCACCTCGTACATCTTGAAAAACTCCCTGGGATCTTTTGAACCACATCTTTCCACTCTTCTGGCCTTTAGGATAAGGTCCTGAACGTATGGAAAAATGTACTCCAATGGCAGAGGGAGTTTTCCCTTCCTGCTTGCATCTGGTGAGTGTGTCCTTGACTTTTGGTCCAGAAAGAGAGGAATCATCAAAAGGGCATTGGTAAAGGTAGACTTGAAGGGCTCCGCAAAGTTGCACAAGCACATCCAGGAGTGCCTCCTCAGGGAAACTCCAGAACCCGCTGCCCTGCTCACTCCATCTGTAGCATAGGATGTTAGCCTCATGGAGGAGTTGACTATGGAATTTAAGGTGGATAGCTGGATGTTCACTTTTCCTGAAACCCCCACAGCTAATGAACCTTGTAGAGTATTTCCTAACTCCTTCAGGAGATCTCTTTGAAGTCTTGTAAAATGCGTGAGGTAGTTTAGCGATCTGAGGGTGAAAGTTGCTGACAAGAAAACATGCTTCCCGTATATGTCCATTGTTCGAGAATCTTTATTCAGCATATAGACAGATGAGGACGTCTCAGACAGTTCCTTCTTGGTGGCTGCTGCCATTACCATAGCATCTACAGGTACACCTTTTGAGAGGAATTCCTTATCCAAAGGAGCTGACAGGAACTTATTTGGCCTCCGAGGGGCTGGCTCCATAGTGTCTGGTGACTCCTATGCCTTTCGACTAAGTAAATCCATAAACTCATCTTAAGGCGAAGAAACCCAGGAGGCTAAAGGTTAAGATTCGAAGGCCTTCAGATACACTGACTCCTCATCAGAAGGGTTGATGGGTTTCCAGCTGCCTCCTTGTTTTAGAATCTCTAGGATATCTGCGAAAGAGATCATCAGAGGACGACCATGGGGACCCTTCTGCTTCCACAAGGTCAGTGTCAGAAGTGATGGACTCATCAGGGGAGTCTACATACCTCCTCTTGCATGTCCTCTTCCGAGGTGGCTGCTCAGATGGGTAGTCTGGGGAGGTCTTGGAAGAGTGGGGCTCACCCGATGGGGCTTCCTGAGGCCCTGAATCTCTGCTGTCCTGTGTATGGGATGGTGTCGAAGCAGATGCCGTTGCCTGAGGGGGAAGAATGTCAGTATCCCTGAGTAGAGCTACAGGAGAGGACAGCACACTCCTCATCACCTCGAAGGCCGATCCCTCCCCGAGCTCCGAGGACACCACCGGTTCTGAGAAAGCGGAGGAAATCACCGGCACCAAGGGGATCGGCTCCGAGGCCGATGCAGGAGCCGAGCTCACCCGCACTGCACCGAGGGGCAGTCTCAGAACTGAAGTGACTCTGGTCCGAGACATCCCCCGGAGCCGACCGGAGAACTACAGCTCCTAGACACTCCGGACGGTACCAAAAGTGTCAGAGCAGGCAACTGTTCTGAAAAGTACCAAAGGGGTCTTGGAACCGAAGAGTCTACTGCAAGAGGTATCTATTATTTCGGCTCTGAAGATCCAGCTTGGCTCGGAGGAGGAATAGTGGATGTAGTCATCTTGGATATCTCCGAGACCAGTGGGGTCGGAGCCGAGAACAATTTTGCCAGCTCTGGCGACTTCAAAAGCCTGCGCACCACCCTGTCCACATTGTCATCTGATAAGCTCCTAGAGGACCTGGATGAAAGTAGGGGATCAAGACCTTTGAAGAATAGGGGATCTCAAAGTCAGAGATACTGGTTCTAATTCAACGGACCGGCTCCGAGAAGTAGTCTGTATTGGTTCCGAAGTCTTTGGAACCGATGAGCTAGATTTGTCTGCAACGATGGTCTCCCTTGGTTCCGGAGGCGGTGTAGCTGAGCAGATAGATTTTTCAGTCAATTTAGGCAATTTCTTTGGAGGCTGTGAATGAGCCGAGGAAGAGGATGAAGAGGAAGGTCTCTTGGACTTGTCACTTGTAGTTGGAGAGGTTTGTAAAGCTTCATCAAAAGAAGGCTTTACGAAACCTCATAAAATCAGTTTGTTTTTCCTGTCGTAACACTTGAGAGCTGAAGGAGTGACACACACTGCAGGATTCCTGCAAGTGAATAGCACCTAAGCAGTACACGCACACACTGTGCCCATCAGTTATTGACATTTTTTGGGAGCATTGTTGGCGTTTCTTGAACCCAGAGACTTTGGGTTCTTTATCTCTGGAGTCTCTAGACATGTTGAATTGCAACAAAAAATTATACCAAAAATAAGCTTAAATAAACACACAGTTAAAATTGATGTCTGATGAAGTCTGCTTCTCAAGCAGACGAAAAGCGCTTCACTAATAAAGATTTCGTTCGTCCTGTGGCTACATTGTTTCTTTGGCGAAAGTTGACTGCTCCTGTTCCTTTTGGTTTTCCTAGTTTGCTGTTTGAGTTTGACACAGTTAAAATAGTACAGGAAACTAACAGCTCTACCCCCTAAGTTAAACGGGCGCTAGGCCCTTTAACTTGAACAGACCTAGCCGAGCTGACAGGGAACAGACAACATAAACCCTCTAATAAAAAACAGGTTACTTTTAGTTATGTAAGTTAAACGAGCTAAAAGGGAAATACACAATTACCACAAGACTGACAGGGATAGGACAGGCTTAGTGAGAAGACGATGGCCAATAAGCAACAACACAACAGGTGATAAACGAATTATGCCAAAAACCTATAGAAAGGATAAACTGCCTAAACTTAACTCTAAGAACAAGAAATTTGTCAAAAACCACTATCAGTAATGTAATCAATAAACACTTAGCCATGGCCAAGAAGAGGGCATCCGAACTCTTCAATCGGCAAAAGAGTTCTGGGGGTTACTCCGGTGCATTGTGGGATAGGTACTGAGTCACGAGCCAAGTCAGAGACTTCTTGAGCTAGTGTATTGGCCGAGTCGGAACGGAGTATCAACTCCAAACCCATCCAGTAGGAAAGAAGGCGAGAGGGACAACATAACATCAAACAGTTAAGAGGTCTGATGCTGGTGGGGGGAGATGAGCTTTTTTTTTTTTTTTTTTTTTTTTTTGGTCAGGATCCTTGGAGTCTTGATGACATTTCAGAATTTGTTTGGGTGTTTTTAGTTGCATTTTTTATGGTTATTAAGTTGGTAAAGTATTCTGTCTTCATCTTTGTATACTATACATTAGAACGTGCATTTTCTAGAAGAATGGAACTTTGATTTATTGTGTTAGAAGTATAAGCATGAATTCAACAACAGTACGGTTTGGAGATTTGAAAGGGTAAAATATTAACTTGATGGCCAGGCCACTGAGATCATGTTTTAAGGACTGTGTGAATAACCATTTGGAGAAGATTCACATTTTTAGAGCAAGATTTTTTTTTGAATAGATACTATGATGCACACACATGAGACATTAAACTGAGGCCCCATCTGCTTGAGTTGGACGTCAGTGGATGTAAAAGATCCAATGACACCTATTGAAAAAAGCAGGAGGAAGTTCCCCAGTGCTCTTGCCAAATTTCCCCTAGTAGTGTAAAGAGCACCTCGTGTCTCCCTAGTGAGACTAACCTGGTCAACAAAGGATCAATAAGTAAAAAAAATAAGAGATTTCATTAGAAAACCTACATGACTTGCAAAAAGATCACAGAAATGGGTTAACAGGAAATTAGAGAAATACTTACGTTGTCATTTTTTTATCAGAGATACTCTGGGATGGCAGTTATACAAGAAACATTACAAAGTGATAAGAAGAACATAAAATTTAAATGATATCAGGAGCACAGATATCATGAGATAGACTTCATGTGTGGTTAAGATGAGCTGAAAAAGTTAAACAGTCAAAGAGAGTGAGAGAGATCATGGAGGCATCTGTTAATGGGATTAAAAAAAAAAAAAAAAAAAAATATATATATATATATATATATATATATATATATATATATATATATATATATGATAGATGGATAAAAAGGAGCACGGCATTCATGCTGTAATGGTGGTAGTGATTAATGCCAGTGTTGTAGATGCACTTCCATTCATTGAGACCCAGAATGGTGTATGTTTAGCCAAGCTCACCATGCCTAGGTAAAGACTGCATTCTGTGCATGGCCTTTAATGGTATATGAGGTAATGTCAGAAGCAGAGACTTAGGACAGCTGCTGGTAGCAGATAAAATATCACACAACCAGCCCAGTTTGTCCACTGTTTACTGA
The DNA here is from genome assembly GCF_019279795.1 of Protopterus annectens. Lineage (NCBI taxonomy): Eukaryota > Metazoa > Chordata > Ceratodontiformes > Protopteridae > Protopterus > Protopterus annectens. The sequence goes on from NC_056749.1 coordinate 131,932,560, forward strand.
GTCAGACACAACTCCCACTTGTGTAATAGCTCATTCTTCGTCCCTTTCTAGTCTGTTTAAGGATGTGCATATTCAATTAATTCAGAAATTCAGTTGCAATAGTTTTCACTGTGTGACCTTACCCTGTTACTGACTTTCCTTTCCATGAAGTAATACTGAGCTCAGGGTAACCAATGTTAAGTTGTCAATCTCGCCTTCATTCTTGCTGGATGGGTTCGGAGCCGATCCTCGGCTCCGACTCGGCACTTGCTTAGCTTGAGAACTCCTTTTACCAGCTCGAGGCAACCCTATATCCCATGATGCAAGGTGGAACTACCTCAGATCTCGTTTGCCGCTTTGCGAAGAGGTCTCCTTTTTTGCCAGCTGAGGTAAGTTTGAGTTTTCAAACAGCTTTAGTCAGGGTTTATCTTCCCCTTTTTCCTATTTTTTAGTGTATAGTGTCACATTCAATCACCCTATTCCCCTTATAGAAAAAAATTTTACTTTATAAAAAGTTTTAAAATTTTCAGTTAGGCCTAGGCCTTCCTTATTAATCCCTATCTGTGTGTCTGTGTTTGGGGATTAATTTGTGTGACTGTTTTTGGTGTGTGTGTGTCTGTGTGAGTATTGTATTAATCTTTTTCCTTAGACTATGTCTAAAGAGGTAAAGGTCTCGGGCTTCAAGAAGTGTGACTCGTGCTGTCAGAAAATGTCTCTGACAGACGGTCACACTTCTTGTGTTTACTGCCTGGGGCCTTTACACCTGCAGGACTCCTGTGCTTTGTGTCACTCTTTTAGCCAGCGAGTCCTGCAGGAAAGGAGGAACAAGTTAATCCTCCGTGGCTTGTTAAAGCCGGAAGGTTCACCCACTAAACCTGGGTCCAGTAAACCTTCCAAGCCATCCAAGGGTCAGGCTACAGCTTCCAAGCCTCCCCCGGTGGCTCTGGGTGTCGGAACCGATCGGAACCGACCCTAGCTGAGAAGGAGAAAGATCGGCTCCGGCCGGAGCCGATCTTTCTCCTTCTCAGCTAGGGTCGGTTCCGATCGGTTCCGACACCCAATCTGCTGTTGCCTTGTCAGCTCCGACTGGAGCCGACACAGTATCCAGTATCGGAGCCGAGAAGCCTTCGGCTCCATCTGGAACCCATAGGACGTCGGCTCCGATGACTTCCTCCAAGAAGAGATCTCGGTCCCCATCTTTGGAATCTATCCACTCGGCTCCGGGGTCTCCTCTTTTGTCGGAGCGGAGTCATCGGAGCCGATCTTCGAGATCTTCCAGGCTGTCTGACCACGATTTAGAGAGGGTGGTAAGCAGGCTGTTAAAGTCGCAGGCACTGGCCCAAATGCTCCATAGCCCGTCTCAGCAGACTTCGGCTATTGCTTCACCCCTTGAACTTCCTCCTCCGACTCCCCACCAGAGTTCGGAGCTGGAGCTTCTCGGGACAGCGACTGTTTCGGCGCCGGAACCGATACATCCTTTTTCGGCTCCGTCGTCTTCGGCTCCGATCTCCTCCTTGAGACCTTCCTTGGAGGGATCCGGTCGTCTAGTTTCCCTAGTCGGCTCCGAGGGGGCTAGTGGCATCGGACCCTTGTCCGACCCCGCTCTCCCTCTCAGGGCTTCGGCTTTGGTAAGCTCGGCACAGACATCGGCCTCGGAGCCTTCCCTCTCAGTGGAGCCGGGAATTCCTATTTCCTCGGAACGGGAATATTCCGGTCTCCCGGGGAGGGGAGCCTTTGAGGTGATGAGGAGTGTCCTGGCTCCTGAGCCAGGTCAACGGTCCATCCCTCTAGCTCCTCCCTCTTTGGTGCCTGTAGACGCCTCTTGCCAGCCTCTTGCTCTCAGGCCCAGGGATCCATCGCCCCAGGTTTCCCCATTGGGAGTATCTTCCTCTTCCGAAGTTTCTCCTGATCCTGCAGGGGAACCCCCTCGGAAGAGGACGTGTAAGAGGAAACACACAGACTCCCCTGAGTCTACTACATCTGATACCGACTTAGATGAGTCGGAGGGTTCCCCACGATCCCCCTCTGAGGATGTCTCCTTTTCAGACATCCTTGAGCTCCTCAAACAGGGGGAATTGGCCCTCCATTGACCCCTCCGAGGATGAGTCTGTATACCTGGAGGCTTTTGGATCCCGACCCTCCACCTCCTGGGTGTCTCCGCCTTTTGACCCACTTATGCAGGTAGTGGCTCAGAAGGCGTGGGCAGCTCCAGATTCTGTGGAACCTGTCCCCAGGAGACCATCCAAGTTTATTACGGCCCCTACGGACAAACAGTTTCTTTCCAAGGGCGTCTCTGTGGATGCTATGGTGGTGGCGGCCGCCACTAAGAAGGAACTTGCGGATCCTTCAGTACCTGTCCATCCTCCTAACAAGGATTCTAGGACCATGGACAGGTATGGAAAGCGGATGTTTTCTTCAGCGACCTTTGCTATGCATTCGCTGAACTACCTTTGTCACTTCACCAGGCTTCAAAGAGATATTCTCAAGGAACTAGGTGAAGTGGTCCAGGATCCTTCTGCTGCTGGGGCTCAAGAAAAGATTGCCTCACAGCTAGCAATCCTGAATTCCTTATCCAACTCCTCCATGCGGCTCATATCCTATGCGGCCGATGGAGCGAGCAGCCGCAGGCACAGGAGTGGCTCTTAGGCGCCAAGCCTGGATGCGGCTTTGTAATTTTATGGACCCCTTTAAGGCGTCCTTCACCAATACCCCTTTGATGGTTCGGCTTTGTTCGGACCTCAGGTGAAGGATACCTTGACCAGGTGTGAGCAGGACGGTAAAACTCTTTCTGCCGTTGGAGTCCATTTTTCCACCCCTTCTAGACCATATCCCAAGGGTCAAAAGGGAGGGAAGATGTGATTCCAAAGCCCAAGGAGCTACACGGACACACGTGGTCAGTTTACCCCAGAGGCAGAGGGGTAACAATAATAGACGCCGCCCTAGAGGCAGGGGGTCCTCAGAACCAGGGCAACAGGGAGTCTCTTCCTGAGAAGCCCTTTCAGCACCCCTGAGGTGTTGCCCGACTGTCCACCCTTGGAGGCAGTCGGGAAGGATTTCGCTGTACCCAGTAGCCTGGCATTCCCTTTCACAAGATATGTGGGTACAGTCGATCATATCCGAGGGTTACAAAATCCCCTTGAAGGTATCCCGTACCTCAACAATCCCTTCCAGACATCTCACCCGGTCAAAGGGATTTGGCAGAACAGGAGGTTTCAAAGCTCCTAGAAAAAAGAGCCGTCCAGACTGTTCCGGCAGACCAAGTAGGATCCGCGTCTACTCGAGATTCTTTTGGTCCCCAAAAGGACGGGAGATTGGAGACCAATATTAGACCTGAGCAGTCTAAACAGATTTGTCAAGAAGGCAAGATTCCGGATGGTCACGCTTCAGTCCATTCTGCCCTTTCTGGGCAAGGACAACTGGATGTGCTCTATAGACCTTCAGGACGTGTACTATCACATAAAGATTCACAGGCGCTCCAGAAGGTTTCTCCGCTTTCAGCTAGGGACCAGTCATTACCAATTCAGAGCCCTGCCCTTTGGCCTCACTTCAGCCCCCAGAGTGTTTACCAAATGTATGGCAGTGGTCACAGCTCATCTGAGACGTCAAGGATTCCAGGTGTTTCCTTATTTAGACGACTGGCTCCTCTCCGCCACCACCAGGTGTCAGCTTCTTCAGACCAGAGACTACACTCTGCAGCTATGCAGGAGTTTGGGAATTTCAGTGAATTTCGAAAAATCTTCTCTGCGGCCTTGCCAATCTATCACCTTTATAGGCGCAGAATTAAACACCGTCAAAAATGTTAGCCAGACTAACAGATCAAAGAATTCTGGACATCCAAAAATACGTTCGGATTTTATTGCAGAGCAGCAAAGTCTAAGCCAGGCTGATACTAAAGGTTCTAGGTCTTATGGCTGCGGCCATTGTTCTTCTACCACTGGCTTGCTTCCATATGCGTCTTCTGCAGTGGATGTTATTCACTCAGTGGTCGTTCCACAGTCTTCCGATGAGGCACGAAATCTTAGTCACACAATCGTGCAGGACTCATCTGAATTGGTGGATATTTTCCCCTCTTCTTCATCAGGGCCGACCTTTTGTTCCCCCTCCTCCAGTTGCCACAGTTACTACGGATGCCTCTCTGATTGGGTGGGGGGGGGGCATTATCAGGGCAGGATGGTCCACGGGACGTGGCAACCCATAGAATACCATCTGTACATAAATGTCCTGGAGATGAGAGCGGTGCTTTTAACGTTGCAAGCCCTCAACGACTTTCTTCCCGTAGGGACTATTGCAGTACAAACGGACAACATGTCCGTGGTCTGGTACATCAACAAGCAGGGCGGGACCAGGTCCTATCCGTTGTGTCGAGAAGCTCTCAGACTTTGGCAATGGGCAATCTCCTCTCATCGGTTTCTGATAGCAACGCACATCCCGGCAGGTCCAACCTCTTGGCGGACAGGCTGAGCAGATCCATTCTCATGCCTCACGAGTGGTCTCTCAATCAATCTGTAGTGGACCAGATTTTTCTGAAGTGGGGCACACCTTGTTGCGATCTTTTTGCTACACCCCAAAACAACAAGTGCCCGATTTTTCACCCTCTTTCCCCTACCAGGCCAACCCTGAGAGACTCTCTAACCCAGGATTGGCCCGGGGACTTCTGTATGCTTTTCCTCCCTTTCCCTTGATTCCACAAGTCATTCAGAAAGCCACCGTTTTGAGGGCCAAGTTGATTCTCATTGCCCCTTACTGGCCTCGACAAATTTGGTTTCCGTCTCTGCATCGTCACCTCCTGGTGCAGCCCTGGCATCTGGACCCAGTTCGGGATCTCTTGATCCACCAGTCGGGTCAACAGCACCGGGCCATTCATTCTCTCAACCTCACTGCTTGGTTGCTCCACTTCCTTCCTAGCCAGGCTTCCGATGATCTCTGATTCGGTCAGAGACATCTTAGTGGCTTCTTTAAAGTCGTCCACCAGAACCGTTTACGCTAGCAAGTGGCGACGTTTTTCCATTTGGGCAAATTCCAGGAATATTGATCCCTTTACTGCTCCTGTGCATTCTGTTTTAGATTTCCTGGCTGAGGTTTTTCAGTCAGGATCTTCTTCATCTACAGTAAAAGTTCAACTGGCTGCTATTTCCAAGTATCATGTTGGCTTGCATGATCATAACATTATGTCTCATAGATTATGCAAGGCCTTTCTGAGAGGAGTTTTCTCCTAAAGCCCGATAAAGCATCCTCCTCCGCAATGGGATCTAAATTTAATGTTGGCATCCTTGATGTTACCTCCCTTGAACCGTCTGCTTCATGTTCTTGGAAATTATTGACCTGGAAAACTATATTTTTACTGGCTGTCACTTCAGCAAGAAGGGTTTCGAGATTCAAGCTCTCTGCATCCGTTCCCCTTACTTGGTTTTCATAAGGACAGGGTATCCTTAAGAACGAACCCGTCCTTTCTCCCCAAAGTTGTGTCTCAAACCAATATTAATCAATCCATAGATCTACCAGTTTTTCCCAAACTATTCTGACAGAGCTGAACAAAAGCTTCATTTTTGGATGTCCATCGTCAGCTCAGGTACTATTTGCATAGAACGAAACAATTCAGGAAATCGGACCAATTATTTGTCTCCTATGCAGAAAACAGGAAAGGTCTCCCAGTGTCTAAAGTGACCTTATCCAGATGGTTGTCTTCCACCATTTCTTATGTGTACTCTCTCAGAGGCAAGCAACTACCTTCTAAACCGAAAGCACACTCAACCAGGAGTCTATCCACTTCTGCAGCCTTTCAGGATAGACTACCCATTGATACCATTTGTGCAGCAGCTACTTGGGCCACTCCTCATACCTTTGTCTCTCATTACAAGTTAGATTTGGCCTCCAGAGACAGAGCCAGTTTTGGTTCCACAGTTCTCAAGAGTCTGTTCCATTGAGCCACCGGGATACAGGTGCTAGGGGCGGTCCCATCCAGCAAGAATGAAGGCGAGATTGACAACTTAACATTTAGAAGTTATGTACCTACCATAACGTTCCATGTTAGTTGTCTTCTCTCGCCTTCTTTCTTGCGTCCCTCCCTCCTTCCCCCTGGCCTGGACAGATCTTGAAGAGTTCCTATCAGGTTGTTTCCTCCTGAGCCTTCATTAGAGGACTCTTTATTATGAACTTGGTTTTCCTAAATATGTTAGGTTAGTCCTTAGCAGGGTAGGTTAGCTACCAAATGAGATCTGAGGTAGTTCCACCTTGCATCATGGGATATAGGGTTGCCTCGAGCTGGTAAAAGGAGCTCTCAAGCTAAGCAAGTGCCGAGTCGGAGCCGAGGATCGGCTCCGAACCCATCCAGCAAGAAAGAAGGCGAGAGAAGACAACTAACATGGAACGTTATGGTAGGTACATAACTTCTAATTTTGTTACAGAACCCAAACTAGGACACTTGAGGGCCGCCTCAGGAAGCCAGGTCTGCAGTCCCATTCTCCCAGGCCCCATGGGAGTGGAGATAGGGCAGCCATGTCATCTCACACCAGGGCAGACAGGTTGTCCTCCCATCCTTCACCAGGAACTGTGGGGATGCCACTCTGTGAATAGCACCACCCAGGAGGCAAGAGGCCTCATGCCAGGAAGCTTGAATTGAAGCATATTTGTCGGCGGCTGGCACCATGGGGGTGAGAGACTGAGGTGTACCGCAAAAAGTGCAGAGATGGGGGGACCCAGGGCCATCTCCCCTGCGAGTTTGAAAGCCCTAGGTGCAAGGCAAAGTGGAGAACTGGTGTCATGAAAGTCTGGATGAGGGGCTGTTTAAGGTTTAGTGGCCCAGCAGAGTTCCATGAGGCTAGGAAGATCCCCTGAGAGGCTCCTAGAGCACGCATGGCACTGCATGATTTGCAGCAGTTAGGAGATATGTAATCCTGGGTAAGAGCTGTCTGTCCTGTGTAAAAGTGGAACCCCAGAGGGGATTAGTCCTGATGAAAGTCTGGAAGGGAGAGAGAGAGAGGTGGAAAGTGACTGGTACAAGACAGCTCTCACCTGGGTGAGGGGGTATGGACTATGCCCTCTCTGGGATGGAAGTCTGGAAGGGGGAGAGAGGCAGATAATGGCAGGGCTGGATGAGCTCTTGCCTGGGTGATGGGGAGTCAAGGACTTCCATTGTGAGGAGCTCTGCCTAAGGGAGTGCTAGGGTGGACAGCAATAGGGCCTGGAGAGCTTCTGCCTGGGTGACTGGGGTCAGGCACAACCCCCCCCCATGATGGAAGTCCTTAAGGGAGCAACTGGTGGACAGTGATGTGGCCTGGAGAGCTCCTGCCTGGGTGAGTGGGGTCAGGCAGAGCTCCCCATGATGAAAGTCCTTGAGAAAGCATGAGGGTGGACGGCAGAGTGGCCTGGTGAACTCCTCCTGGGGTGAAGGCATCCAACTTCACCCCATAACCAACAGTATCCTTGAAATATCTCAAAGTCCCCAGAGCTGCTCTGGATGGGAAAGCAGGGGGACTCTGAAGCCTTCATGAAGATCTGTACCTCAGCAGCCAAGGGTGTTCCAGATAAGTGGACGGGATCAGAGGGAAGTTCCCCTGAGAGGGTCCGAGGGCATGAGCAATCCGGCACGATTTGGCAGCCTGCAGGAGACATGCAGGTGGCAGAGTCCCCTGACATAGGAGGCCGCAGCTGGAGAAGATCTCTTGGCCAGGTTGATGGGGAGTACTGTAGGGTTTGGCCTTGACAGAAGTCAGTACGGGAGTGCCTGGGAGATGGGTGTAGAGCCTGGAGAGCTCCTGCTTGGGTTAGTGGGTTGAAGCAGAACCCCCTACAATGGAAGTCCTTGAGGGAGTGACTGAGTAATGGTGGCAGGGCCTGGGAGGCTCCTGCCAGGGTTTAGGCATCTGACTTTACCCCATATCCAATGGCATCCCTGAAAAATCGCAAAGTCCCCAGAGCTGCTTAGGATGGGGAAGCAGGGGGACTGGCCACTCTGGGAAGCCAAGTCACCATTCAGACTGAGCTGTCTAAACCGGAACATTTCTGTGTCCCAAAGACAATGTTTGGGATTCCGGGACTGGGACTATCTTAGAAAAACTGGGACTGTTGGTCACCTTGGCTGAGCTCCTGTGTTCTATCCTCAGACTCTATCATCTTGTTTTCCTTTGTGTGGCTGTTTGTAGGGTGTTTTATGCATTCACTCACTCACACACACACATACATTGCCTACTTTTATCTACAATAAAGAAAATAAATTTGGATCTCTAGTGCTCTGTCTCTCTTTATGTAGCTCCAGATGAAGGCCTTGCATTAGTTGTCACCCGTCTTAATTGTACCTCCTCTGTTTTGTCCTTACAGGAATGAGGCTTTGCATTGTATATGCTGTATTAGAGATGGAATCTTATCAACTGTGTATTCGGCGGGATAATAACTTGTCTTGTTCTGGTGAAGCCTTTCTTGTACTTTTCAGCATTTCATATGCTTTTCTAACTTCTTTCTCATGTTGCTTGCTTACCTTTCAATCATTTTATAAGACAGACTCAAGGACCACTCTCCTCATTTGATGATACGGTGTTCCATTCAGTTGTTTAGTCTTTTTCTGTCTTTTTGCTTCCTAGATGTTAACACTCAGTTAACTGGAACTCTAGCAACTGGCACACTCAAGCAACCAGCAAAAATAAATAAATAAATAAAAGAATCGAAGAAATACAGTACAATTTTCATGTTGCACTTTCTGTCCCCCCCTCCCACCAGGAAACATGCCTTGCGTTTTTAGAGCTTGAATTTTAAAAAGGAAGATAGGAATAAATTTTGGCGATAGTGTAGTGTACTGACTCACCAGATGTGCAGTAGCAAGCACTGCCCAAAACCCTCCCCCATTGTTGTACGTCAGTCGGACCTATTGAATATTCATCCGGTGTCAATGAATATTGATTCCAATGTATGAGAATGCTCTTTTGAAAATAAAACCTGCATTTTCCAAACATAAAACATGATCTGAAGTAGGCAGACTTCATTTGTCTGCAACCTGTGGGTATCGGATCCGACCTCGGATCCGAGCCGGCAATTCAAAAGCTTAGGCTCCGAGCTCCTAGCTCCTCCCTCTTACCCATAACCCCTTGCCAAGCCCTGACTGACCTCAGATTTTGTTTGCCGCTTTCAAGTTGCGACGGATTCTTGAGCTCCTGGCGTTTTTTGGTGCAGATAAGTTATTTCTGACAGAAAAAGTTTTAAAAATCTCAACTTTTTTCTTTTAATTATTTAGTGTTGAGTGTGTAGGCTTTCCTCTCTCTTTATTTTTAACTTTTCACGGGTTTTTGCGTAGTTTGTGTGTGTGTTGTTTTGGGCCTATTAGGGCTTATCATGTCTGAAGCCCATAAGGCTGTATTCTCTAAATGTACCGAGTGTGGCCATAAGCTGTCCCCAGCGGATGGCCACACTCAAGTCATGCTTGGGGGTTGAACACCTGTCATCTGGTTGTACCATTTGTGCAGGGTTCAACCCCCGAGCTTTGAGGGAGCGGAGGTTGAAGCTGGTGCTGGCGGGACTTCTCCCCCCAGATACCGCTTCGGCTTCTGCCCCTTCTACTCAGCAAGCTGTTGCTGTGGGCTGTCCTCCTCCTGCTGGGACTCAACCTCCCTCTAAGATGCCGGAGGAGAGAGAGTCTTCTAGGGAGAGAGAGAAGAAGGAGAGGCACAGGGAGAGGCACCAGAAACGGAGACCCGAAACCTCCAGTTCGGCCCCCCCATCTAAGCGGGCCTCCCCTGTGCCTTCTAGCTTTCCTCCTCCTCGGCTCCACTCCCTCGGTTCTCTCCTGGGCCCGAGGAGGAGGAGGCTAGCCCTTCAGTGAGGTCCCAGGCGGCTCTCTAGGTCCGCCGGTGGCCTCCACCAGATCCACTTTTTCTATGAGTGAAGCAGATATGGACAGGATGCTGAGGAAATTCATCCAGCCCCAAATGCAAATGGGAGGGCTCCTAGCCCCCATCCGGGAGGGGCCGACCTTTTTTTCGCCCTTTGGCTCCTTCGCGGACCCATACCATGGGTTCGGAGCTGTCGGCGCCGGGCAGAGTTGGATCCGGGGGTGGGTCGGATCCGATAGGTCGGCGCACCTCGGATCCGTCCCATCCCTTGAGTGCTTGGTGCCGGACCCGACCTCTCGGAGCCGAGGACCGAGCCTCGGATCCGAGGGAGCTGGTGTGTCTTCGGCTCCGTCCAGGTCGGAGCACACTGGTCTCTCGGATCCGACGGTTTCTCGGCTCCGATCCGTCGTCGGATCCGAGTGGGGTCGGCTCTCGGGGTTTAGAAGCTGGCTCTCCCTCGGCCTTGACGTAGTGGAAAGGGCACTGTTGAGGACGTCCGGACCCCCGGTCCCTGCCACGGCTCCATCCCACACTCCCTTGCAGTTGGGTCATGCTCCCACCAGCCGGTCTCAGGGACAGCCCGCCTCGATGTCCCAAGTAGTTCCCTTGGAACATCCAGCTGCGGAAGAGTACTCCTCGGACAGCCCCCCCGATGAGGTACCTCGGAAGCGTAAGTGCAAAAGGAGGCACATGGACTCCCCCGAGTCCGCTACCGAAGACACAGACTTGGATGAAGGGGAAGGCTCCCAAGATCACGCCCTGAAGACGTCTCATTTGGAGACATTATGGAAATGTTAAGGATCGGGGGGGTGGTCTGCCCCCAAGGCTTCCTCAGACGAGTCTGTGTTCTTGGAGGCATTCGAGGCGGGCCCATCTACCTCTTGGGTGTCCCCTCCTGCCGACCCTCTGGTGGACCTTATATCCATCAGAGCGTGGAAGGATCCGGACACCGTTGAGCCTGTACCCAAGCGTCCTGACCGCATCCTTTCCCCGCCGGCGGACCGCACTCACTGGAGCAAGGGCCCCCCAGTAGATGCCATGATGATGGCTGCAGCCACTAAGAGGGAATTGGCCCAGGAGAGTCCCTCTGTGCATCCTCCGGGCAAGGAGTCCCGCTCGATGGATCGCATTGGGAAGCGAGTTTTCAGTTCAGCAACCTTCTCTTTGAGAGCGCTGAACTACATGGCACATGTCATCAGGATGCAGCGGGATCTGATTAAAGAATATGCTGCATCTCCCCCAGAGTCCATGTCGGGTGAGGATAAGCAGGTATACTCCACCCGAATGGCCACTCTTAGAGCGGTATCTAACACATCTATGCGGCTACTTTCTCACGCTACTGAGGGAGCCGCTAGAGCCAGCGGAGCAGGCCTAGTCATGAGGCGACAGGCCTGGCTCCGCCACTGTGATTTCGCAGAGCCCTTCAAGGCGACTTTCGCGAATACCCCCTTTGATGGTTCTGCCTTGTTTGGCAAGACTGTTCGCGAAACACTGGTCCAGAGCGAAAAGGACGGGAAGACGCTGTCCGCTGTCGGAGTCCGCTTCTCAGCTCCCCAGAGGTCCTTCTCGAAGAACCAAAAGGGACAGAAGAAGATGTGGTTCCGGAAATCGCAGCAGTCCCAACCTGCTCCGGATAACCAGTCCTCCCGTGGCAGAGGAGGACAGGGAGGTCGCCATCCTAGAGGCAGGGGGGCTCCTAGAAACTTTGGGTCCAGAGAACCTTTCTCTGAGAGACCCACGCAGCAGCCCTGAAGGGTTGCCCGACTGTCCGTCTCTGGAGGCAGTCGGGGGGCGTTTCTCGAGGCACCTAACTTCTTGGGAGTCAATCACATCAGACCGTTGGGTGCTTCGCGTGATATCCAGAGGTTATTCAATTCCCCTGTACAAGGTTCCCAGATCTCGCAGCCTCCCAGATGTTCCACCCGACCAAAGGGAGGCAGCAGCTACCGAAATCTAACAGCTGCTAGAAAAAAGAGCTATCCAGTGCGTCCCCCCAGATCAAACCGGGTCAGGGTTTTACTCCAGGTTCTTTTTGGTGCCAAAGAAAACGGGGGACTTAAGACCAATCTTAGATCTTTCCCAGTTGAACCTGTCAGTAACCAAGCAAAAGTTCCGGATGGTCACCCTTCAATCTATACTCCCCCCTCTTGTGGGAGAACGACTGGATGTGCTCCATCGACCTCAAGGACGCGTACTACCACATTCGCATGGACAGACGGTCCAGGAGGTTTCTTCGCTTCCGGCTGGGAGCCAGTCATTATCAGTTCAGGGTCCTCCTCTTTGGTCTCACCTCAGCCCCCAGGGTGTTCATCAAGGTTCTAGCGGTAGTAGCGGCCCACCTGAGGCTCCAGGGATTACAGGTCTTCCCGTACCTGGACGACTGGCTCCTGATGGCATCATCAAGGCATCTTCTGTGCTCAGCCAGGGACTACTTTCTTCAACTAGCCCCAAGGCTGGGCATCACTGTCAACTGGGAGAAATCTTTACTGCACCCCACACAAGCTATAGATTTCATAGGAGGAATTCTAAACACCAGGTCAATGCGAGCCTTCCTCACTCCAGACAGAATTGCCAACCTGAAGTGTCATGTAGCAGCGGTCCTGCAACCATCTCCAACTGCAGCTTCGGTCCTGAGGGCCCTAGGTTCTATGGCGGCAGCTTTCCCGCTTCTCATTCATGCTCGCTTACACATGCGGGTTCTTCAATGGACCCTTCAGGTTCAGTGGTCCCCTCTTTGTTCCTCTCTCAACACTCCGATAGCGGTCAGCAAAGCTTGCAGGCATTCCCTTCTTTGGTGGCTTCTTTCTCCGGAGCCCCTGACAGGGAGACCTTTTTGCGCTGCATTTCCCCGAGCCACAGTGACCACGGACGCTTCTTGCCTCGGGTGGGGGGGGCATTCAGCGGGAAAGATTGTCCAAGGCACGTGGAACCCCACAGAGACGTCGTTGCATATAAATGTCTTGGAAATGAGGGCGGTGCTCCTAGCGTTGCAAGCACTTCACCACGTTCTTCCTTCAGGGACTATTGCGATTCAGTCAGACAACATGTCGGTAGTCTGGTACATCAACAAACAGGGAGGAACCAGGTCTTACCCCCTTTGTCGAGAGGCCATGAGAGTCTGGGAATGGGCAATTTCCACCAAACGCTTTCTGGTAGCAACGCACATTCCGGGAAAATCCAACATCCTTGCGGACAAACTCAGTCGCACCATTCTTTCTCCTCACGAGTGGTCTCTCAGTCCTCAGGTAGCGAAGAAGATTTTTTGCCGTTTGGGGGCAACCCTGTTGCGATCTTTTTGCTTCTCCCTCAAACGCCAAATGCGACAATTTCTTCGCTCTGCTTCCCCCACCAGGGGAATTCCCGAGAGATGCTCTGGTGCATGCTTGGCCTCCCGGTCTCCTTTATGCCTACCCTCCACTACCTCTGATGCAGAGGCTTCTGCAGAAAGCCAACAGTTTGGGGAGCAGAATGATTCTCATTGCCCCGTTCTGGCCTCGTCAACCCTGGTTCCCCTTTGTATGGTCTCACAAAATCAATCCACCCTGGATTCTGGATCCGATTCCGGATCTCATCTCCCACCCTCTGGGAATTGCGGTTCCCAATCTGCGCACCCTGAAATTGACAGCTTGGCTGCTCCAGTTCCATCATTGATTAGGACTCCCGGTATTTCATCACCGGTCAAGGCCATCTTAGTGGCAGCTCATAAACCTTCCACCAGGCAGGTTTATCGGAGTAAATGGAAGAGATTCTCTATTTGGGCGGTACAGAGAACTTTGGATCCTTTCTCAGCACCTATGTCAGCAGTGCTGGATTTTTTAACAGACCTCTTTCATCAAGGGGCAAGTTCTTCCACGATTAAGGTACAATTGGCAGCCATATCGCATTACCACATTGGTCATGAGACAGCTCCCCTCATGACGGCGAAATTATGCAAAACCTTTCTCAAAGGGATTTTTTTGTTGAGGCCTCCAGTCAAGGAGGTTGTACCACCTTGGGACTTATCGTTAGTTCTGCAAGCCCTTACTGCTCCTCCCTTCGAGCCTGCAGCTTCTACAGATCTAAAGTACCTTTCATGGAAGACTGCCTTCTTGGTAGCTATCACTTCTGCCAGAAGAGTGTCTGAGCTTCAGGCTCTATGCGTCAAGCTGCCTTACCTTTCCTTCTTTCCTGATAGGGTGTGCCTCAGGACCAATCCATCTTTTCTTCCGAAGGTCTCTTCTGAATCAATTATTAACCAATCAATCAATTTACCTGTGTTTTTTCCCAAGTAGTCAAACAAAGGAGAATACAAATTGCATTCCTTGGATGTTCATAGACAATTACGTTTTTATGTTCACAGAACAGCTGGTCACAGGAAATCAGATCAGCTGTTCGTCTCCTTTGCTAAATTTGCATTGGGTAAAGCAGTGTCTAAAGTCACACTATCTAGGTGGATTGCTAATTGTATTCTGCAGGTAGACCTGCTCCTCAGAGGGTTACGGCTCATTCTACTAGGGCAGTCTCCACGTCAGCCGCCTTTAAGTCACGTGTTTCATTGGATGATATCTGCGCGGCAGCTACTTGGGCCTCGCCTCATACTTTTATTTCTCATTACAAGGTGGATGTTGTTTCCAGAGGAAGAGCATCCTTTGGCTCAGCGGTGCTCCGAAACATCCTTCCATGACGGCCGCCCAAGATTCAGGTAGCTGGGGACTCTGTCCCACAGGTTGCAGACAAATGAAGTCTGCCTACTTCAGATTTAGAAGTTATGTACTCACCATAACGTTCCATCTGAGTAGGTGACTTCATTTGGATGCAACCATCCCTCCATCCCCCTGACCTTTATAGAGCGAGTATTTATGCTGTTTTTTCGTGTACTGTAGTCAGTATTTTTGAGGCAAACTCAATCTGAGGTCAGTCAGGGCTTGGCAAGGGGTTATGGGTAAGAGGGAGGAGCTAGGAGCTCGGAGCCTAAGCTTTTGAATTGCCGGCTCGGATCCGAGGTTGGATCCGATACCCACAGGTTGCATCCAAATGAAGTCACCTACTCAGATGGAACGTTATGGTGAGTACATAACTTCTAATTTCTGGACATGCCACAGTGAAAATAAAACATGCATTTCCGAACATCAAACATGTTTCCGGACATTGCCACAATATATGAGAATGCTGTATTTAAAGTAAAACGGGACATTAAGGTGCCTAGTCACCTGCACTTAAAGTTGAATATATCAATAGGGACTGGTAATTGATTGTGCAACTGAAATGTGTTTCTGAATACCAGGCATTTACAGTTCAATAGTATGATTTTGTGAGGTGGTAACTGTCAATAGTCAGACTTGCAAGTTGTGAGGAGGTTTTGATATTGATGTGTGAAGATATGTATGAAAGTAACGGAGCTACGTTTCTTGAAATTGTAGACTTGCATTTATACTTGAAAAGTAGATAACTGTGAAGTGTATGCTTTTACTTTTAAGGTGATATTTGTAAAGTACGCTTGTCTCCGAGCTGTGTTTCTTGACATTGTAGATTTAGATAACTGTAAACGGGAGTTCCATTTGTGATATATGTAAGGTACACTTGTCTTACATTCGACCACATTAATTGTATGCATGATGTTACTGCCTAATATGAATGGTATGTCAATCCTGCCTCATTTCTTGTGCAACTTTTCATGCCAATCACCGGAGCCACGCCCACTCCTGCGCAGAACCGAATGTGAGCCAGTACCGCACACTATCGCCTAAATTCCCTCTCTCCCCAACCCGAGAACAAGTCAAACCAAACAAATAGTGTAGGGTACAGTATTAGTCAGGCCTATTTTTAATAGTAACTCAAGCAACCAGAAACTGCAGTTATCCGGCATTTACCAGTCCCCATGGGTGTTGGTTAACGGAGAGTTTACTGTATATTATTTTGCATTTCCATGCATTGAATTTTACCTGTTATGTTTCAAATCGTTCCTTCACTTTTCATCTCTTATCATATGTGTTGATTTGGGTACCACTCCCAGCCTTTTAGTAACTGTTGAACATGCTATACTGCTCAGACAAGCTCCACGTGGGTTTACAGAGTGGTCCTAGCAGCAAGGAACTCGAAAAAGCGACTACCTTCTGGATTTAAGTATATTTGCTTTTTTTCACTGGAAATAGCTTGTGTTGCTTACTTTAAACTAGCCTGAACTGTTTTTTTTCTGATTACTGCATTTATTTTTAAATCTGCACTTAAAGTTACATTTAGTCGAATCTAATCGAAAGTTTGCTTGTTTGTTTGTTTAATTTAACTGTGGAGGCTGCCCACTAAAGTGTGCTAGCCTGTGTAACTAATTTATCACTGTCTCTGCATTTTCTGTGTATTTCTACAAAAAAAAAAACAAAACCAAAAAAAAAATCCTTGTTTTCCTGCCTTTCTCGACCAGTTTAGACCAGTATACAGGCATTGCTGTATTCTGGGCTGTGGTGTAGTTCCTGTGTTGTCCATTACCTTACTTGGATAGAAGGAAGTTTCTTTGCTCACCAGTGGGAGTGGGGAGCCTTGAGCAGCCTACCTGTCCTAGGGGGAAGTGACCTCCGCACAAGAAGCTGTAGTAATTTGTTGTTTGGGACCATTCCTAGCTTTTTTGTAGTTCACTGCTTAAAATCCGCCTTTGCACGGCTTTTGATCGTCGCATAAGCGCAGCCGGTTAAACAAGGTTAAACTTTTTCTGGCTCCGCCAAGTCTGCTCTTCAATTTTTCCCTTAGAACTGTTTCTACTTGCAATCTAAACAGCCTATACTCTATCTGAAAAGCTCAGCACTTGCTCCTAAAGCATTTTTATACAGGTAAAGCACTCTTAAACAAAAGAAAGTACTTCATTCACCTAAATTCTGTTGAGTACACTTCTCCCTATAGGTCCTTTCTGCTTCAGTTACACAGCAATCTTTTTCACTATTTCTGGCATGTCGAAGGGTCAGTTGCTGGCGTCCTCTCCTGTTCAGCTGGTGAATCTGGGAATCTTGAGGCAATGTTACAATTGCCTCATGTACACAGACAACCCTCTCCTCCTCCCAACAAATACAAATATATGTGAGAGATGCAACTATATAGCCAAACTGGAGGCTGAGCTCTCTCAATTCAGTACTGGCAAGACCAGTCAGGAGGAGAAGGTAACCACGCACACCACAAACCCAGTCTCGCATAGAACTATCACAACAGCAAACCAAACACATAAACACACAAAAACATACTCGGAGGCGCTGATTAAAAATCTACCAAAACAACAGAGGCCTCCTAAGCAGACACCCAAGCAACCACCACCTCAAGACATAGCACATGCAACACATAGTTCACAAAGTCAGTGTGCTAAACAGTCACAGCCCTTAAGGCCAAACATGCCAGACACACTTGTAATAGGTGACTCCATAGTCAGACACACTGATGTCCCACTCACCAGACTGAACAAGGAAAAGGTCACAGTAAGCTGCCTGTCGGGAGCTAGAATCCGACGCATAACACAAGCACTCAGGCCACTCCACAGCAAGTACAAATATGACTCAGTCATTGTACATGCCGGTGTGAACGACCTGAGATATACCTCCCTGGACTACATGAAAAGAGACATAGAGGAGCTCTCTGATTATGTAGCCCAGGCCGGTATGACCCTGACCCTGAGCAGCATCTTACCCTCACCAAGAATGATGCCACAGTACAAAGACAAAATGATCAGTTTTAACAATTGGCTTAATTAGTGGTGTCATTCTAAGGGGATCCAAAGTCTGTCTGCTTGGGATGACATGCTTGACAAGCCACGCTGCTTCGCAAGGGATGGCTTGCACCTGTCACCCCTGGGCTTCCGGATATTGGTCAAGGCTCTTGCCACCCCCATAGTGCCTTTTTTAGGCAAGGCTCAAATGACAAACCTACCTCCCTAGAAAACACAAGTGGAAAAAAACTAAGGGTAATGCTGCTCAATGCCAGAAATCTAAACCTCAAGATGCACGCCCTCGAAGCCCTCCTCAGTATGGAGAACATCGATGTCTGTGCAGTGACTGAAACCTGGTTCAAGGCTCCTGAGAGCACCCCAGCACTATCAGGTTTTACCTCCTATCATGCTTTCCGGCCCCAAAACTTGGACCGAACCACAAAAGGAGGGGGAGTATCCATTTTCATCAAAGATACCCACACCTCCAGGTTAGTGGCAACGCACAAAGCATCGGAGACTATCCAGGTGCAACTAACCATAGGCAAAACTGCCTTACAGTTTGTAGCATGCTACAGACCACCCTCTCAAACTCAGGAACCCCACACAGCCTTCCTGAAGACACTGGAGAGTATGAATGTCTCTCCAAATACCATCATTTTGGGAGACTTCAACTACCGAAACATAGACTGGGAACATTACTCAAGCCCCAACACCCTAGCCCAAAGGTTCCTAGAATTCATAAACTGAAATGCAATGGAACAACTAGTCACCATTCCCACAAGAGGAGACAATATACGAGACCTTATCATCACAAACATGGGGACAAAATGCTCCATACCGGAAGTATATTCCTCTTTGGTAAGATCAGACCATAAATTAATCTCACTGGAAATCCACATCCCGCCCCCACTCCCTGCACAAAAGACCACAGTGAAGAACTTCTCAAAAGCAAACTTCACACTTTTTAAGACTGAAGTGGTATCCTTTAAGGCCCCTGGGCCAGTGGAAACCACAACCCACACTGCTGAATCCTTTGCAAATGCCTTCTATGGGCACCTTTAAGAATGCATGGATCATGCAATCCCAAATAAAACCAAGACCCATTCCCCCAAAGGCAGGCGCCCGGTCTGGTGGACCCCAGCCATAAACAAACTTTACAACAGGAGGAGGAAGCTCCTACATGACAGAGCAAAATCTCTAAAAGGGAAGGCGTCTCTGATCAGTACTAGCAAAAAACTACGATCACTCATAAAATCATCCAAGCCCAACTTTGAGAGAAAAATCGCAAAAGACACAAAAGACAATCACAAGGCCTTCTTTAGCTATGTTAGAAACCTGGGTGGAAACTCCCAGATATGCTCAGAGTTGGTCCAAAATGACACAAAATACACTGAACCCACTGACATTGCCAACATTCTGGCAGACAGGTTCAGTGCAAATTTCTCTTTCCCCCTCCCCCCCAAAAGGAGAAATAACTATCCCAGCAGAGTGTAGCCTCCCTAACATCTCAGATGCCCAGGTGAGAGCCGTGCTCTCTAAAGCTAAAAACACAGCATCAATGGGACCGGATGGTGTCCCGGGCTGTGTGCCACATGAACTCCAAGAGGAACTAAACCCACACATAAGGCTGCTGTTTAATCTTAGCCTTACTACAGGATATGTACCCAAAGAGTGGCGTATAGCAACAGTGGTCCCACTTCACAAAGGCGGTGCCTCTACGGACCCTGGAAATTGCCACCCCATAAGCTTGACCAGCCTGGTCTGCAAAGCTATGGAGAGGATCATTATGGAACTCATAAACAAAGACATTGGGGACCTACAGACATTGGATCCTACTCAATTTGGCTTTGTCAAGGGCAGATCCTGCCTTTTGAACTTGGTCGACTTTTTTGAAACAGTCACTAAGGCCATTGATGAGGGTAAGGCAGTTCACACAGCCTACCTTGACCTTGCAAAAGCCTTTGACCCAATACCCCACTCGGGGCATCATAGACAAACTCACCAGCTTAAATATAAACCCATATGTCACAAGATGGGTTGCAAACTGGCTCAAGGACAGAACCCACAGGGTCAGAGTTGCTGGAGCTATGTCAGACTCTAAGCCAGTCACAAGCGGTGTCCCACAGGGCTCAGTCCTGGGACCCCTCTTGTTCGGCATTTATTTTTCCGAAGTACAGGCAAACATAGGAGGATTGTGGCTGACAAAGTTCGCAGATGACTGCAAACTGGGCGCCATAATTGATACTCCAGCGGACACAAACATCCTTCAGAGAGGCCTCATAGAAATGGATAATTGGTGCCAGAGCCATGGCCTTAAGCTGAACGCCAAAAATGTATAGTCATACCCTTTGGGAAAAACAAGGTACCGACAAATTACCACATAGGCGGTAATCCATTTAGTATGGAAGAGGTAATCCGGGACCTAGGGACCCAGGTTGACAGTAACCTCTCATTTGACACTCACATTGCCAAAGTGGTTAGGAAGACCTATATTGCCCACCTTATCATGAAGGGTTTCACATCTAGATCGAGAGGTCATTGTGCCCCTGTACTCTTCTCTTATCAGGCCAATGATTGAGTACAATGCCCCATTTGGGATGTATCTCTCCCGACACCTGCAGCAGTTGGAAAGATCCCAAAAGTTCCTCACCAAGAGGATAAAGGGTCTTAAACTTATGTCATATGCTGCCCGACTGAAAAAACTTCAGCTCTATTCAGTCGCATACCGCCTACTCAGAGGTGATCTGTGCCTGACGTACAAGGCCATGTCCAATCCTGAATTAATGGACATGCTCCACCTCAGAAAATCCAAATCCATCAGAGCCACGAGAACAAGTGACTTAAACCTCAACTCAGAAATAAATAGGACGTGCTGGAGGGACAGATTCATAACCCAGAGGCTCCCTACACTCTGCAACAGAATCCCAGTCCATGTTAGGCAGAGCCTCTCACTGACTCTATTCAAGGGAAATCTCGACGAGTGGATGGGAGATCGTAGGTTTACCCCGGGGGTCATCTCTGTGTCACTACTAGACAGAGGCATAGTAAACGAAACCCTAAAAGGGCGTAGTATTCTCATCCTAAGGGGTGGTGTAAGCCACATACACTCTGGCTAGGCTTATAAATGCCTTGGGGCAGATAGCCTAGTACGAACCTATGAACCTATGTATAACATTTTCGTGCACATCAAGTAACATGGCTTCCTTATAAGAGGAAGCTGTTGATCAAACTTTATCCAGTTTTCATAGGTTCATAGGTGTTTAACGACCACAAGGGCGTTTTATTAACCTAGCCATGCATCCCAAATCTCTGACAAGTTCTGGTACCCTTGATAACTGTAAGCAGAGGCTTGGGAGATAAACCATTTACAGGTTGCTTGTGTTCATTAGAGACATAGGTGCCAAACCAGGAATGAATTTCCTGTTCCCCATCTAGTTGTCCAAGTTCCACTTGAATTGGGTGATAGAGGATCTCTGCTTCACATGGATGGGGAGCCTGTTCCAGAGAAGGAATAGTCTATGGGGTATATACCGGTCTCTCCAGCAGGTCCTAAGGTTTAAGTCTTTAGAATGGTTAATTCTGGTGCTGATTGTTTTGTAGATATGCAGGAGGTCCATCAGAGTGGGCTGTGGCAATGCCTTGTATGCCAGGCATAATCTCCACTCAACAGCCTGTAGGAAGCAGAATGCAGAGATAGGGCCGTGAGGCGGTCTGAAGGTATTGAAGGCAGATAAGTAGCAATGCTGAGCTGCAGTGTTGGGGACAGATGCAATAACACTGTTATGCTTCAGGGTATGTTGGATATGAACTGCTGCAATCAAATGTGTAACTGCACAAGTGTCAGTAAACCTAGGCTATAACTGTGCTTCTACCAAAACATCCAAGGTTTTGCAGGCAGTTACAATACCATTGTTTTGTGACTAGTTTAAATGTGAAATTAGCAGGTGAGTGCCAGTAGATCAGGTCTGCCTTGACTTCAGCAAGACCTTTCAATTGGTCCTACTGACTGGTTGACTGGATGGGTTGAGATAGAATGAAGACTGCTTAACTGGATTGCTGCTTATTTGAATGGGGAACTTGACAGCTATTAGAAACACAGTTGTGTAAATCTTGGTTCTTTGAGCCCGTATCACAGAATACTGCCTTCAGAGATCATTCACATTGTAGTTTCCTCCACTTTTTTGATAGTTTAGTTTAAATAAGTTGTGTGGGTATGAGTCAACCCTCGTGTGCGGGATGATTGAAGGTGTAGCCCCTGAATCGATGTGAATCTCTTGAATGGGTTGTGTGTCATCAGTCTATGGTCTAATACTCTTCAGTGTTCTTGTCCACCATGTTTGAGGGACAGTCAGTAGGATAAACCTCTTCGCTCACAACACTGGGATACAGATTTGAAAAAGCTGACAAAAAAGTGGACAAACATTGGCAGTTGAAGTTAACTGCAAACAAATGCAAACTGGTACATTTGGGCCACAGCAACCATAGTGTGGAGTATTTGATGTCTTGAGTAAAACTGATAACAGCAGAGAAGGAAAAGGATTTATTCACCTGGATTAAATCACCAGGAGACGAATATAAGAGCAGTTGCCATAGCAGATAAATATTGAAGTAATTTTTCAGGTAACTGACTTCAGTATCAAAGAGGCTCTTCTACTGTACAGAATCCAGGTAAGTCCAGCCCTTGAATATTGTATTCAATTTATTTACTTAAGGTTTGTTGGCCATACTGTAAAGGAAACATTAGACTGCTGAGAGGGAAAAAGGGTGTGACTACAGACTACAGTAGCTATAAGCTTTTCTCACTAGAGACCAGAAGTGACAGAGAAGACACAGAGCTGCACAACATGTCAGGGAAATGCGAAAAAGCTTGTGTTTTAAGCAGGAAGATTAGATGAGGAAAAAGGGACTGTTAGTAGTAGTTTGTATGTTCATTTGTTCCTAGTTTCTGTGATGGTATTTCTACACTGGGAACTGTGGCCCAGTGAAATGGAATGGACTACCAAAATGGGTGGTACATAAAAAAAAATCTGCAAAGGTATTCTACAGGGCAGGAAAGAGGTGGAGAAAGGTTGAGGAGGATGTTAGGCCTGGGGCGTGGTACTAGGTTATTCATAAGTTTAAAAGGACAGACTGCATAGGCTTTCTGGCTCCATCAGCTTTCAGAGTGTTATGACGATGATCATCATCATATCGATCACTGCTGCAGTAGCCTTAGGTATATAGGTTATATCCTATCCTATAAGGATATGACTACCGGTCAGCTTCCAAAGCTTAAGGACACTGTCCATATGCTCAAACTGTCAGACAGCTTGAGCTGAGCTGACTAAATGACAAGTTTGAGTGTGAAGCCCTTCAGAGCTTTACTACTACCGACGAGTACTCTGTTCTGAGGCTTGAACCTTTTGAGGATTGACAGTCAGCTTCTACTTTCTTTTAATGGGCAGATTAAGTTCCCTTGGGGAAAAAACTTCCATTTTCTTAAATTTATTGTAGTTTTATTATTTTCCTCTTCAAGAAGATTAATTTAAACCTGGGAGAGTTGTGTTTTAATGGACTGCCTCGAGACTGTAACAAACGTTTAAATGGAATGCTCATTTTTTTGCCAGTTTAAATATAGTGTAAAATAAATGAAAACTTTCTTCTGTAGAGATATTGTGTTTATTTTGCTTGGAGCTGGCAGTGTTTTCACTGCATTTTTTTGTCAAAAAAGTAACTTTTGTGGACTGTAAGTATTTTCTGGCAATTGCTGCTTCTCTTCCCTAGGAAAGAAGCACTGTGTTCAGCTTGACCATGGAAAAGACTACAGGTCCCATGGTCAGGCCTTCTTCCAGCCACAAAAAGAAAAAAAACAGCCTTTGCCACCACAGCAGAAAAGCAAATTACCTCAGCTGTAGGTGGGTGACTTTGCTGCAGACCACTCGTCTTTTACCCCAGATCCCTCTGGTGTAGTGCCTACTACCACTATGGATCAGGGGTTAACCACATCCTCTGCAGCTGTTGGGGTCCCCATAGTGGCCAATGTAGAGCCACTCATTCCCTTTTGTGTCAGAATGCTGTGCCCATCTCTGAGGGAGCTGCTCCTGCCATTAGTAACATCGTTGGCTCCGTTTTTCTTGTCAAAAAGAAACAGAAAACCAAGCATGTATCTTCTACTCCTCAGTTTTCTTGGCTAGGAGTAGCTTACTGGGTCTATCTGATGGAACGTAGTGCCCTAATATAACACAGTACTGTAATGCAGTACTATGAGAGTTATGCAGTGCATGCATGTGATCGTACACGCAATCTACTGTAACACAGTACTGTAATTCAATGCTGTACATACATGTGACTGAATGCAGGCACCCTACTGTAACACAGTACTGTCTGACGAATGCTTCACATGCATGTGATCGAATGCAGGCACCCTACTGTAATTCTGTAATTGCTGAGTAATGCTTTTTTTTCATCAAACAGAGCACAGCACCTTACTGTAACATAGTACAGTAACACAGTGCTGCACATGCATGTGACAGAGTACAGGCACCCTACTGTATCACAGTAGTATCTGAGTAGAGCTTTACATGCATCTAATGGAATATAACACCCTACTATACAGTACTGTGTGACTTATGTTCTTCGTGGAACTAACATAAAATAGCACTCAACTGTAATGCAGAATTGTAAGAGTTACATTCTATGTGCATGAGAGTGAATATGACACTCAGCTGTAATGCAGCACTGCCCGAGGGTGCTCTACAAGCATTTAAGTGAATACGGCACCCAGTGATAAAATGTTATGTGAGTTTTGCTGTGTGAGCATCTGAGAGAATATGGTAAGCAGTCATAATGCATGAGTAATGTTGTATATGCATCTGACAGAATACAACTCCCTAGTGTCATGCAGTCCTGTTTATGTCCTCCATGCATTTCAGGGAATACAGCATGCAGCTGTAACACAGTAACCACAGCAGAGTGTGCTATTTTTTGCAAATATCTGAGGAAACACAGTACTCAGCTGAGACATTAACAGGTTACTGCACACCTTTGTGGAGTTGTTGCAAATTTGCTGGTTTTCATTCTGGTCTGAAAGAAAAAAAAATGTTATGTGTGTGTATCTGTATCTAGATAGGAAATTCACCTTGGGGATCATGTCATTCGCCTTGCTAGACAAGGGTCCAGGGAAGAAATATCCAGGGAATTATGTCTAGGCTTGTGTAGTCCCTAGGGCTGATAGCCTAGAACCATCCTATGAACCTATAATGTGTGTGCACGCACACACACACTGGTGTATATGTATATATTTATATATTCAAATAAAGAGTAAAAAGGTCACACAGATAACCAACTGGTTAATAATATATATATATTTATATACATATGCAAACGCAAACCAGATAATATAGGGAGGTGTGTGTGTGCAAGGGAGCCTGCAGGATTTTTTGCAGGGGGGTGCAAACCTAAGCCCCGCCCGTGCAGCCCCACCCCCTCTGCAGCCCCGCCCACTCAGCCCCACCCACACAACCATTCCAGTGTCCCATTACTTGGCTATTTCTCTCCATTTGTCATAGACACTGTTCAAATCTCTCAGTGTGCATACTGTGTTTTATGCTTTACTTCTACAATGATTACAGATATCTGGATTTCATTTACAACTTTTATTTCAAATTTTATAGCACAAACACTGATAGACATTTACTAAACCTAAACAAAGCAATAGTCTTACAATGAAAACAGACTTAGTATTAAAACTTCTCTAACTTTGAAACCCACATTCACTGAAACAGCATCGAAACCCACATTCAACGAACATGCATCTGGCCAGTGGCAGGGTAAGTTTACCTTTGGCCTGTTTCCAAATCATAGGCTCCTTGCACACATTTTTAGAACCATGCAAAAGTTCTTTGATTCACCTTCCTGACTGTATTAATTATACTACATAATAATTTAATTAGATCCTTTGTATAATACAGCACCACTTGTTAGAGTGTGTTTTAAATTTATAGTTCTGAGCATTTTTCATTTAAGCAATGAAACAAATCATATGAACCAATAATGACAACCTGCCCAATTCAAAACATTTCAACCATAAAGGGCCACTCAAACTTCTGTCATACAATCCACCAATATCAATCAATATGCAGAATCTCTGCAGAAGTAAAAGTCATCTGAATAATTCCACATTAGAGAGATCTGAAACCAATGAAGAGGTTGGTGCTAGAAAAAACTTTATTTCAGTGTTTCATTTACAAATTCAGTGTCTGTTGCCCTTGAAGAATAAATTGCCTAGGTTATATTAAAAGAAATGGGTAAGCTGGTGTATTGCAATAGGGAATGAGTGGCAAGCTGAAAAACAGGTTCATAGTTATTAGGTGTCTCATCCAAAGGAGGACATACTAAGAACTGCAGTACCATACCCCCCTTAAAATACAAATGGAACCTACAGCCCTTTGCATCAAGAGGAGAAACACTAAAACACTATATCCAAGCATCTGAACTTTGTTTTGATATAAACAGGATGTACTGGAGACAGTTGTGTGTCCCAAAGGATCCTTGCAATATGGAATAGGCTCCCCATCCATATAAAACAGAGTTCAACCCTGACC
The DNA here is from genome assembly GCF_019279795.1 of Protopterus annectens. NCBI lineage: Eukaryota > Metazoa > Chordata > Ceratodontiformes > Protopteridae > Protopterus > Protopterus annectens. The sequence goes on from NC_056749.1 coordinate 131,958,599, forward strand.
CCATTCAAAGAAAACCTTAACAACTGGATGGAAAATTGTAAATTTGCCCCCAGTCTGGCCCCATGTCCTTATGGACAAAGGCCATCAATAAGCAAAGTATTATCCTAACTAACACCCCCCCCCAAAATTCCTTAGTTACCTTACTACTAATGCCCCTCCCATATACAATGATGATACTTGAAATACAAATTAAGTGAGGTGTGCAGCTAGGCATGTAAGGGCCCCAGTGGTCATTAGGCTAGTAACAATTTAGGAACCTATAACTATAATGCGTTGTGTATCACTATTAAAACTGTAGTCTCTTCTTGGAAACCAGAAATGCACTGTAGAGTACAAAATGGTGGAAGAGGTCTGCATGAGCAATTTGTGTGTTTGTGTGCGGGGCAGGGTCATGAAAGAGAAAATGTTTATAAACAGTCTGCAGGACACACCAAGTTCTTATTTTCTACAAACATGCAGCAGCAGAACTGAATTCTGTAAAGGACTCAACTGTCCAGCTTGACTGAGGTGTATGAATAGGTTATTACTGATGATGCTAGTAATCTGAAGCACACAGATGAAATGGATTTCAGCAATACTTTATCACCTTTTGGTAAGGAAATTAAATGTTGTGGAACAGGACTCAAATTTGTCTAATAGCCATGTCATTGTTTTATAATGAGCAATGCAGACTATCTTGTCTTTGAGACAGTGGGTCAGCTCTTTCCATTTACACAGATATTGAAAGAGCATGAGAGTTTACCACAATTTGTTCACAGAGGTACAGTGGACTGGTAAAAGGCATACTTCCATTTAAACTAGTATGTCTTCTGGGAGTTACTCTTGAAAATACAGACTCCCAAGACTGCTCCTTTATGAGTTTCAGCATCTGTGTTTCAGGAGAAAGTATTATAACCATATTCAGAGTACTGAGAATAATGTATTACAGGTGGGCACAATATTTCAGCAAGGCTGTGTTTCATATACACTCTATGGTGTGATTTTCATGCACAGAATATCAAGGTTTAGACAAAATCTGAAGACTATCCCACTTGGGATCATGAGGGTCATACTTTCATTGTATGCAGACAAAGCTCCTCTTTAGCTTTCAATGACTTTGATGCCCTCTGTGCCCTGGAGTAGGTGGTATAACAGTAAACACCTCTAAATCAGAGGTCACTGCTCTCTTGTCTAAAACTGTAGATTTTTCTCTGTGTGTGGAGACAGGGGATGTAACTATGTCAAGTAGCAGAATTTAAGTGTGTGTTATTCACAAGTAGGGGCAGCCATGGTGGTACAGTAGTTAGCATTGCTGCCTCACAGCAAGAGGTTCTCCAGTTCAATCCTCGGCTGGGGTGCCTTCTGTGTAGAGTCTGCATGTCCTCCCTGTAGTCATGTGGGTTTCCTCCGGGTGCTCCACCTTCCTCCCACATCCCAAAGACATGCTGTAGGTGGAATGGACACTAAATTGGCCCTAGGCGTGAGTGTGTGCATGTGTGTGCCTTCTGTGGAAGGTTGGGTGCTGGGCTGGCAACTCAAGGTTGGGTGCTGGGCTGGCAACTCAACACCGTAAAACTCCACTGCCAATCACAAGGGACAGGTGATACGCTATGGCGACCACTAACCAGGAAAAGCTGAAAGAAGAAGAAAGTGTTATTCGCAAGTAGAGTTAGAGAGAATGAGTAGAAAGTTTCAGAACTGCAGGCATTTTATCAGACTATGGGGCAACAACACATGCTAACTGGTAACACAAAATTGTTAGTTTACAGACCTGATTATAATCACTCAACAAAGGTCATACAAAGGTCATAATCATGGACTAGTCACTGAAGCAATGAGATACCGGAGGAAAAAGATTGCAAAATGAGCTTTTTGTGCATGGTAGCTTGTTAAATTCTTAGTGATAAACGTTTTAGAGGACCTTTAAGTACACAGCCCGTTGTACCTTGGATTAAGAGGAGTGCTCTAGGTAGGCCCAAGACATGCTAGTTAGATTATACCTTCAGTTTTCCTGGGAATGTTTAAGGATTATATATAATGAGCTACAGAATATTGCAGGAGACGGGGAAGTTTACTTTGCCTCCTCATCTTTTTACCATTTAAGTCCGTACCAGAATAATAGTTTAGAAAATGGATTAAAGATAAAATGATGGCATATCTACAGGAAATAAAGAAAAGTAAACATATTGAGGAAGGGCCTGTACCCTCTCCCTACAAGCTGAAACAAACAACACGATATTTCATGGGTAACAAATATTAAAGATTCCAGAAGCATAGCTAGGGTAATAGACCAGAGAAACATTATGGTCACTGTCCCAATATGTAGGACTCTATTGTTTCCATATCTGGATTACCACATCCAGGATTTGAAACAGCATGGCAAACAGATGTTTGGCAGTTATGTAGCGAGTAACAAAGATTCACAAATACAGAAAGACAAGTTCATGAGAAAGTACTCAGCAAGTTTGCTGTTAAACAAATTACAAAAGATAACCTAAATAAGAAATTGTCTAATGAATACTTTCACACTGATATGAAATAGCAGTAAAGTAAGAAAATGCTGCAGGCATTTCACTTTGAAGGTCTGACTTCAAGCATGAATTAAGAAAATGCTATTGAGAAGTCTGGTCTCTGGAAATTTTACCGTGGGAATGGGCAATTGCAGAGTATATGTGAGCCTCAAAAGTGCACATCTAAGGAGGAAAAGGAGGGTTTTTTTAATGATGAGGTGTAACCACATGTCAGACTGAGAAAAAAAAAAACAAGAGTCAAAAACCACCAAATTAAAAACAAATCGGCATTATGAAGACGCTGCGTGAATAGCAAATAAGTGTAGATACCTACTGGAACACGAGACAAATTTAAAGCGGAGAGCTAAATAATCGACTTCCATAACTGTATAATAATGCTTTTGTAAACCATGTTGAATATCACATGTTGCCTACAAAAACAGAGTTAGTCTGTACAGTCTGGTGATTAGACTGAAACTTTAGAGTGCACAAGAAATGCCTAAATCTTGCTTTGACTTCATAAAATGTCACTGATGCAGCACAGCTCCAAGCAAAACAGTCTTTATGGTGTTAGAAACAAGCCACATAACTACAGCAATAAAAAATATTCAAAATAAATAAGCAGCAATTATATGAAAAAAAAAAAGCAAGTACCTTGATGGCAGACCTGTGGAAGGCCATTTCCAAGGCTGGAATACCATGCAAGTAAACCACTAAAGATTTTTTTAATCAGGAACAAAGCCCATATAAACACAAGCCAAGCAAGAGACTATGGTTTACCCTTAATCACCCCCAAACTAATTTAGCTGTCTGAGGTAGCCAAATAGTACAATATAAAGTAAAATATTTCACATCACTCCTACCTTTGTGGAATCCCTCTCTGCTCCTGAAACAGCTTGCTTGCTCCGATTTTAATGGCAATACCCTCTTCCTGGACACAACACGGCATCACTGCTGGCGCCCATCTAGAATTCAAATTACACGCGTGAATGCGGAAGTTAAAGACGTAAACCATCTGCACGTATGGCAAAGACGAAAACCAGTCGCAAGCACTTCCATTTGTATGACCGGGCGCAAAGGGAGTTCTTAAAGAAGAACGCCCTTAATTTACTTCTAATTGAAAAAAAAAAAATAATAATAATCTCCTTGCCAGCCAATTCCAGGGGAGTGCAAGTGCACCCCCTTGCACCTGCTTGCGGGCGCCCTTGTGTGTGTGTGTGTGTGTGTGTGTGTGTGTGTGTGTGTGTGTGTGTATATGTATGTATGTATGTATATATATATATATATATATATATATATATATATATACATATATTTGGATCCCTACTGAATGATTGAAATTTCAAAACTTTGAATCTCATATGGCCGGGACCATATGATCGAAGATTTGAAACTTCAAACATTAAAAAAAAAAAAAGAAGAAGAAATTACTACACGTTTATGCAGGGGGGCAACCCCCCCCCCACATCACCCGCTATTTAAATATACCGACTCCAGGATCGCACTACATTGAGGAAAAGGGAAAATTCTCATTCCATGCTGTATGGAGATCTCTGTTTAGGTGTTCGAAGTTTTAAAACTTTGATCATATGGTGTCGGCCATATGAAATTCAAAGTTCTGCAACTTTGATCACCTAAACAGGGACCTATATATATATATATATATATATATATATATATATATAATATACTCTTTGTGTGTGTGTGTATTTTTTATATATATATATATATATATATATATATATATATATATATATATATATATATATATACACACACACACACACACACATGCTTGCATACAGTGGATATACACACACACACACACATGCATGCATACAGTGGATATATATACACACACACACACACACACACACACACACACACACACACACATGCATACAGTGGATATATACACACACACACACACACACACACACACACACACACACACACACACATGCATACAGTGGATTTAAAAAGTTTACACACCCGTTTTAAAATGACAGGTTTTTGTGATATAAAAAATTAGACCACAAAAAATCATTTCAAAACTTTTCCCACCTTTAATGTGACCTATAACCTGTACGCTTCAATTGAAAAACAAACAAATCTGTTAGGGGAAAAAATATAAAAATCAAAAAACGTACAATACTCTGGTTGCATAAGTGTGCACACCTTTAAACTAATACTTTGTTGAAGCACCTTTTAATTTAATTACAACATTCAGTCTTCATGGGTAGGAGTCTTTCAGCATGGCACACCTTGACTTGACAATATTTGCCCACTCTTTCTTGCAAAAGCTCTCCAAATCTGTCAGATTGCGCGGGCATCTCTTGTGCACAGCCCTCTTCAGGTCACCCCACAGATTTTCTATTGGATTTAGGTCTGGGCTCTGGCTGGGCCATTCCAAAACTTTAATTTTCTTCTGTTGAAGCCATTCTGTTGTTGATTTGGATGTATGCTTGGGGTCATTGTCATGTTGAAAGGTGAAATTCCTCTTCCTCTTCAGCTTTCTAGCAAATGCTTTAAGGTTTTGGGCCAGAAGTAACTGGTATTTGAAACTGTTCATAATTCTCTCCACCTTGACTAAAGCCCCAGTTCCAACTGAAGAAAAGCAACCCCAAAGCATGATACAGCCACCACCATGCTTCACCGTGGGAATGCTGTTTTTTTGGTGATGCGAAGTGTTGTTTTTGTGCCTTCTAGAATTGTGGCCAAAAAGTTAAACCTTGGTATCATCAGACCGTAACACATTTTCCCACATGCTTTTGGGAGACTTGGGGTTCCTATTATATAATCGAAGATGCAATCCTTCAAATGCGTCTTGATCAAACTTGAAAGCACGGAACAGCAAAATGGCATATAAGTGATTTCTTTCCCTCCTTTACTTTGCCGTTTTTATCACTGTAGTGTGATCTCGGAGTTGGTATATTTAAGTAGGGGGTGGGGGAGCACAAACCCCCACATTGGGGGTGCGAAGCCCCCCAATTTTGTAATGTTTTGAAGTTTTTATTTTTATTTTTATTTCTTTTGTGGAAATTTTTTTTCCCTGGCAAAAAATCGCTGTTCTGAGTGTTCGGGATTGTAAGCCTTCGCTTACATGGGGTCGATAAATCAGCGTTGGCTTTTTAAGTGTTTGCTGATTTTAATATAGACCCGGAGACTTGATATATTGTTTTGCAAATTTTAGTGGGCCTGGATTTTTTTTGTGTAAGAAAAAGCTTCCTCCTTGCAACCCTACCACATAGTCCAGACATATGGAGAATACGGGAGATTGTCACATGTACTTCACAACCAGTACTTGCCAGAAATTCCTGCAGCTCCCTCAGTGTTGCTGTAGGACAGCCTCCCTGACCAGTTTTCATCTTGTCTTTACATCAATTTTGGAGTCATCCAGTTCTTTGCAACGTCACTGTTGTTCCATATTTTCTCCACTTTTTGTTGACTGTCTTCACTGTGTTCCATGGTATATCCAATGCTGAATAGTAAGTAAAAAGTAACTTACATGAGCTATGAGCCTGCATTTACTTTTTTATTAATATTTGTAACCAGCTAAGACTCATAAGCTGTAAGTGCCGCCTCCCATTGACTTCTTGGCCATACAGTTGCGCCATGCACAAACAGAGAATAAGGGAATCAAAGCCTGTTTTATAGGACTCCACTTAACAATGACTCAGGCCTTAACCTGCTCTGATTTTCTTCAAGACTTGATGGAAGTTGGGCAGTTTGTTTAACTTTTTTGTTTTAAATACTTTGATAGTAAATGTTCTGTCTGGCATCTGTGGGACCTCACCTTCTGATCTTCTGCACTGCTGTTAGACTGGGTCATCTAAGTCTCAATAGCTGTCATTTCTATAGCATCCACCCTGGCCATACACATTTCACCACAGTTACATTCCACTCAGTATTCACAAAAAAATCAGCACCCCTGATGGTAGGATGTACTGAATTAAGGAAGAGGTAGCCTCTGAAACCAAACAGTGCTTTCCCAAGAGGATGCAGGTCATCTGTTTACCTTCCATACTCCCCCCCCCCCATGAACCCGCAACAGTTACTTAAGCTGCTATTGTAGCTATGATTGCTGAATGAGTAGATACAGAGTGGTAGTGAAACGCACTTTTTTTCTAGGTTGCTGAGCTTGGGAATATTTACTTATGTATGTAGTACATAGGTCAGCTGTAACCCATTAAATGTTTATCAGAGTCCCAGTGTGCTCTTGGCAGTGGAGAATGGAGACTGATAGGTATTTAGTGACTGGTTTGAAAACAAATGCACACAGAGTATCCGACACATACTTGACTATGGGAACATACTCCAGAGATGGTTTTATGCAGGGGTGGGGTAGGGCAATATAGCACTTTATGCTGCATTCAAGTGTCCATCCTGACAGATTCTCCACTTTGCCATTAGAGCTGCTGCTACAACTTTTACTGCAAATCTGTTTTCTTTGTTCCTTCATCGTAGGACTTTGCAGTATTTATGCATGTGGGCAGAGCATCCCCTGACTTGCACAGCAGCTGCATTTCTGGGGCTTAGACTTTAAAGGGCACAACTAAGCAAACAGGAGCATACGGTACAGACCAGATGTTTAAGTGACACATCATAGATTTTGCTTTTTTCTCTTGCTTGCTCATACCTGCATTTGCTTACTGTTTTCATGCAGTACATTTTGGCTGGTTGCTTGTTGTAGTGGCTGAGTAGTGCAGGGAGTCGTCTCATGGCGCGTGTTGCATGGCCAAGCAAAGCTCTGTGACCAGTAGTTTGATCAGGTGCAGTATTCCAGCATAAAGTGCTGCACAATACAGTATCTCCTGGGACAGTAAAAATGTCATAGTACTATTATAAAAAGTGATTCTTAAAGTCAAAATTGTATAGCTATATATTCTCGTAGTTTGTATGGCACCATAACATGTATACTTTGATCATTTTTTGAAAAAATAATTATGACAGATAAACTTGCATGTATATTTTTATTTTCATGAATGCATGGTTCACGAAAATCAGCATTTTTCAGGTTTAATATTTGTATGTAACATGTATTTTGCATGTATTGATGCATGTATGTATATATAAATTAAAGTTGCATTTTACAACCGTTTCTTTATTTAAAAGACAGCACACAGACTACTTGCTACTAGCAGATACTACAGGGTTTGAAGTCCATACATTTGGTCGTCGAGGGTCTTGTTCTTGTATTATATTGCATAAGAAGTTTGCACCATGGCAGTAGGTGGACTTTGAACTTACTGGTGAGTTGTTTGCTTAAGCAGGCCCTGTCCTTTATTTGAGGCATATGACAGTACTAGAATGGGCATGCATCAGCGTCATCTGTGGCATTAAATAGCTGCAGTTTGAGGAGGAGGAGGGCCTCTTTGAGATGTTACCACACACATGTGCACACACACACTAAAAAAAGGTTGGGTATTGACAGGATTTTTAGCAAGTGGTTTATCGCTTCCTTATTCTGTCTCATTTCCACAACCTGTTCCATCTACTCATGTTTCTGCATTTGCAGAAAGCAGAACTTTGACAAAAATATTTCCAACATATAATGAAGATGGGATGCAACTGTCCTGAAATGTTATTGTGGAGTGCAGGATTACTCTTGAAAGGAACGTTGTGCCTGCCATTTGAAACGGTAACAACACTGCAATTATGCTATTCTTCTAAATATAACAAACAGCAAGTTTGCAGTGCACAAAGTGATGACCTTATTTTGCAAGAAAAACCTTGTACTTTGTAGCTTTGAAAGTTTCATTTTTGTTTCTCATTTTAAATTGATGACAGGGTGACTGTGAACAGAAGTGAAAACACCAAGTGGCTTGAACTTTAGCTGGAATTTCTGCAAAAATATTTCATAAAAAAACACGGGAATTTCTCAGTGATTAATCAAATGTTTTCACCTAGTGACAATATGGACCAACAATACAAGTGCCATCCTTTAATTTTGGTTACATTTTTGTGTCAGTAGGGTACTGAGACAAGAACCCCCCCGCATACAGTCTCTGTCTCTTTTGCATTCCCTGAACCAAGCAGTTCATTACTGTTGCCAAGTGTCTGATGACAGAAATGGTTATGACAGACCTCCTATACCTTCCTTTACATAAGTATTCATACTTCAAGACTGCACAGCTTCAAGAAGGGAAACATGTTTTTATTTACCCATGAGTGGAGGAGTGTAGTCCTCACAGATTGCATAATATAAATGCCTGTTTTAGAGTATCACGCTTCAACATGCATCTAGAGAGAGAATTATGGCAAACTGGGTGAAACTTGAATGAAAGATTTGAGAAGTAGCAAATACATCAGAGAGAAAGTCAAAAACATAACCCTCCCTTTGCTTTTGAATAAAAAATAATAAAACATTTTATTTTTCCAAATGTGGAAAGTAATAATTTCAGCCACTATGGGAAGCTATGTGTGTGTTGTGTGTTGGTTACAGGGTGGGGATGCATTTAGCTACATGACCAAATCAGAAGTTGTGACTAGTTTTACCGAGTCAAATTAATCAATTTCTTTCTTAGGTCTGCATCAACTTTTGGTGGTGTGAACTGCTTGCTTAACTTCTAAGTGTGGCTATTGTAGTAATTCACTTATCCTGATTAAGTTAGGGATTCAAGGCTGTCAACAGTTTTTCCCAGTTTTATTTTGATATGTTAGTTAAATGGTTCACCTTGACATGTGCCTGGTGATACATAATGGTGTATGACTGATCTACAGCAAAACTGGCTGCCTTGCTGAGAAAGTCTGGCTGGAAAATGAATTTTCAAGCTATTCCTTATTCATGTTCAACACTATCATTTAAGTCTGTTTCGTTTCCGTTTGTGAAGTGTGCCACCTTTAACACTGCACGTGATTATGTTGTTGGAACAAAGTGAATATTGTAGAAATTCTCATTAACCTGTGTTGCTGGGCAGACGTGCCATATGTGCATGCTCTCCTATAATGTTGAGTGCAAAGGGATACGGACTCCGATTGAAGAGACAAAATGATAACCCAATGTGAAAACCTAAAGTTATTACTGAAATCATCCACAACTAAAAGCAAAGGGAACCACTTAATTTTGTACCTTAACGATGTTTGTCTGTTTCTGACACTTGGCAGCTTTTGAAGAAATATTTGAAGTGCTCACTTTGTGTGGAGTTGTTTCCCCCAAGCACACATGTACCATTACACACAGCTGACCCTCTTTATAGAAACACTTCAAAAAGGTTTCTTACTAATGTGGTAGTAGCAGTAGGTAAAATTAGAGTTCAGTTATTTACTGTCAGTCTTCCACGAATTACCACATTGCTACTCTCAAGTTAGCCCTCCAGCAATTTTAAAGAATTTTTTATTTGTAAGGGGCATTTTTTTTAACTTAAGAAAAATGCAGTGAAAATGAAAATTATAGTGAAAAGAAAAATGTATCAACCAAGAAAATAGCATTTAAAACCTTCGTCACTGATATTATAACTGTATCTAAAGAATGCTACAAATTTGTTCTTGTGCCTATTACAAGAATTGTATTCACATAAATGCCACACATTCTGTGATTTTATTTCCTTGAGTATTGACTGAAATCTATCTCCTTGCAGTTGGTGGAATTCTCAAGTTTTTCTCTGGCACCACGGTTCAGTAGCATTGATACCCCCCCAAGCCCCCAGACATACCCGTTTATTTTATTTGGAAAACCACAGTTTTGACAATAGACATTTGACAATGTTATGTCTTTGCTTTTAAAAGACATACCTTTTCTTTTAAATTCATGGCTGTAGTCACTATTTGTAGATAACTTTCAGCCCTGAAAGATAGTGTAGCACTTCCCTTTTTGTTTGCAGGTAATTGATGTGCTAGTTTACATAATTTTAGTTCTTGATGTTTAGTAAGACGGTAGTTCTTGCACATTTATACTTTCACCTTCATTAATAAGATGTTTAACTCTTCCATACTTTTCGGCCATCCATGTGGTATCATCTGAATATCCTTGTTTAATATTTCTCCTTGCAATTTTATTCCAACATCTGTTTTGCTTAATCCAACATTTTACATTAATTCAGCATATACATTAAGTAGGGTGACAACAGACAGCCTTGTCACATTCCTTTTCCACACTTGAGCCATATAGTTCTTATGTACTTGGTTGTAACTGTTGCTTCTTTTTCTGCATACAGATTCCTCAGGAAGCAAATAAGGATTGCCTAGTACCCCCATTTCTCTAAGGACTTGTCACAGCAGTCCAAAGCTTTAGAGCAGTAAAGCAGAATTGTGTTCCTATAACACCTTGCTTTCTCTGTTATCCCAGGGTGTGTTGGCAATCTGATCTCTGGTGCTCTTATCCCTTTTCAAAAACCTGCTTGTACGTGCCAGTTCTTGGTCCATGTACTTCTGAGGTCTTGATTGCAAGATCTTGGTGTTAAAGCTATAACTTTAAATTTTTGTGAGGGCCTCATTATGATAGTATACTGGATGAATTACACTCATTTTATGCAGCACCCAGCCATGGCCCTCCTAAAAGTACTTGGACTCCTGAGTCGTTAAAAGCCAGCAAATATAATTGTATTAACATTGTCTTTCTGCAAAACTCATAGCTTCTAGTAGGTCTGCCTCTGAAGTTAATGTTGTGTTCTGCTAATTACACAGATGATGGCTAGTGTAAAGATGAAAACAGTAGCTTTCAAGAGATTCCTAGCATATAAATTAACTTTGAGAAGATACTTCAGAGACCATCTTTAGTAATCTAATAATATTTAAGAGTTTATAATTGTTATGCCTGTGTCAGTCAGATAAATAATAACGGACTAAACATTAACCTGTATGTTATGTGATCCTGCATTAGGTAACAGAACTGGTTAAGAAAACAAATGTGGAGATGCTTATGTGTCGCTGTAGAACTCTGTCTTGTTTCATTGAGGACTGCACTGGGCATGGTAGTGCACTTGTCTTCTGCTAAGCATCACTGAACCATGTTGTCTACACAGCTGAAGTAAGCAACAAGTATACTCAACTAATCAGCTTTGGCAAGCAACATTAATGGTGTCCTATTATCTCGACGTGTTTATCACACTGTAACCATGGTTGCTTCCTGTATTTGAGCAAGCTCTATTTGTGTTTAAAATTTCTCCTGTCATCTCACATAGTCTTAAGTTAGAGAGGTATCCAGTTTGCTGTTCAGAAAGTACTGCTGCACAGCATGCAGTCTATAGTAAATAACCTTTGGCAAACTTTGTTTGTTATAAAAACTATCTATATTAATTTGATTTTTACCTTTTTTTTTTTTTTATTCCAATATTGAAGGGAGTCTTCTTAGTCTTTTGTTTATGTTGCTTAGATTTTCTCCTTCTTGTAAACTTACTATGATTAATTTACTTCCCGTTATCCTTTGTGGCTGGAGTCAGCACCATAGTTTCTTTTCTGGGGACTTGTTACTGACTGCCATCATAACCACAAGCTTACTCTACCCAGGTGGAGCTTCACTCAGCAGTGGACTTAAGACAGTCATTTCTCAGTACCATATAATCTGAGTAGTTAAATAAAATACAGCACAATCCGTCTGGAGCTCATGCTTTTGTGATTGTGTCCTGTTGGTACTTTTACTGCATCATCCATTAAATGAACAGTTTTGTACAAATGCAGTACTTTTTCTGTTGTAGTCCACAGAGTTATCCTTTGTTACTTAGTTTAGATGGGAAACTGAGGAAACTCTAAACTGGAGGAACTGATAAGACTGTGCTACTTTGAGAAACTGATATGTTGAATGAAGGAATTAATAGAGTTAAGTACAGTATTATGTTTGAAGTTGGGGGGGGGGGGGGGGGGGTCAGCTCACATGCTGTGATGCAAGCCCAGCTGCAAGACTGAGAAAGTGGAATTGGTTTGGAAGAGGATGCAAGGGTAGTTATTTATAAACTCTACAGTCAACAGTATCACGCGGTTATGTGATAATGTGGCAGTAGTCCAAGATACGGATGGTGGCAATCAGAGCAGCATAAAATAAAAATTAACAGTAGCTGTTCATTTACTGAAAAAGTACAGCTCCAGGCAATAAATACAGCTATGATCTGAATGTCCTTCTTCTGTAGGCCTAAATGAAAAGTATTGACATCACTGAAGTATATATATATAAAATAAATGTGTATCTGACATGCATACTTCTAACTGTCCAATATTTTACAGACTGTTTAGATTTTAGGGGCTCATATTTTTGATCTTTTTCTCATGATTTTCGTGCAAATCGGTGAGGATTGCAATCACTAAGTAATCTCAGACAATTGTTTCAGAGTTCAGATCTTTAAAAATACATGCTAATGCAACGCCTGTTATTTTAGTAACTTGAAGTTCATAAGATCAATATTTAAAATCTATCCCTCATTTTGGACCTTTCTCTGTCTAGAATTCTTATGCTGAGAGGTTGAAGAGCATGCTAGCATGTTTGTGGCATTCTTTGCCAGAATACACACTTTTGCTTTATATGCCGTGTGTCTCGTAGTATAGCTCATAGGTTTAAGACTGCAAAGCCTGATGAGCTATTTCTTGTAAAGATAGGTTTCATTACTTCAGTCTGTGTATGCTGTGCGCCATTTAAGTAAAAGCCACTTAATTGGTCATGCTTTGCTGTCCCCCCCACCAAAAAAGGCTTGTCTATTTAGTTAAATATATGTATAGTGTGTGTGTTTGTGTGTGTTTGTGTGTGTTTGTGTGTGTTTGTGTGTGTGATCATCCCATGTTTATGCAGTAGAATTTAACTTGGCTGTCATGAAGCTGCTTGGGTTAGATCCATAAACATAGTGCTTGATGCATATGGCTGGTGCCCTAGGAATAGTGCACAGTCTAAAGGTACAGAAATGCTTTGCAGGTCACAGATGGCTGCATGTTATAGTGGAACATATGATATGCAGTTATTTCCCATACTTCTTTGCAAAGGAACATGCTGGTCTGCATGCAGCCGCATAAAACCCAAGTGCAATTCACAAGTCATATATGCTGTATACCAAGGCATCCATTCATCCACAACCCTTGTTTCCTATTTTTACACATGAGGTCATGGGATCACTTCAAAAGTGACAATCCTCTAGTGCCAAGGTTTACACCTCTGGGTGGCTAGCCCTGCCGTGATAATTCTTCCACACCACACACTCATGCACAAACACTCAACAGCTATGGCCAATTTAGTGTGTCTGATCCACCTACAGCATGTTTTTGGAATGTGGAAGGAAACCAGAGCACCCAGAGGAAACCCACATTGGCTCAGGGAGGATATGCAGACTCCGCACAGAAGGCACCTCAGCCAAGAATCTAAGGAACCTCTTGCTGTGAGGCGACAGTGCTGTCCGCTCTGTCACCCTGCCACCAGTATCACGTCATTCCAGGCTGCAAAGAATGCAGCTTTTGCAGTACTGACATAAACATGCACGAACCATTGTAATGATTGCAGCCTGCAAGAAAGAGGGACAAACTGATTCTGGGCAGATATTTGCAAACTAGACCCTTTTTTGACCTTTGTAAAGGGATAGACAAATGAGATGCCAAAGAGGGGCTTATTTCCTCAGAAACATTGGCAGTGTTGTCTGCTAACATCCTAATTACTGGCACTAAGAGTCCCACATAAGTTGTAGTCTGTGGTTATATTTTCCACCAGTTTCAGTGCATGATGGCTGCCCTTTCCAGGAACTTATTAATTCACTTGTTAACCAGGTATGTCCAAGTGATATTCCATGTCATTCTGTATCTCTTGTGGAAAGGGGGAATAACTATTTGGCTACACCAGTAAGATTACAGTGGCTAGGTTGACGAAAGCTCAAATGGTGTACCACTTAGTCCATAAATATACTATCCTTTTTACTCCTAACAAGTTGAGTCAAGTGACCTTTGATGACATTTTCAGCAATGAGCTTGGCCATAAGGGCAAGAGCAAGTACAAACTATAGATGTGAAGTTGTTCCATCTCCCCGTTCATTCTTACTGATGGGTTCGGAGCCGATCCTCGCCTCCGACTCAGTCAACTGCAAAACCTCGAGGTCTTCAACCAGCTTAAGGCCAATTCCCTATCCCATGATGCACCTTGATCTTCCCTCAGATCTTGTTTGCCACTGCAACTTGATTGGATGTTCACCAGCTCTGGCCAGTGAAAGTTATTGATGTGAAGTTGTTCTGTCTCACAGTACATTCTTATAGATGGGTGCAGAGCCGATCCTCGGCTCCGAGCTGGCCTACTACAAAGCTCAAGGTCTTCAGACAGCCCGAGGCCAAGTCCCTATCCCACGATGCACCTAGAGTTACCTTGGATCTAGTTTGCCGCAGCAATAGATCGGAGGTCCCTCGCATAGCTCAGGCCAGTACAATTTCTTTTCTAAAGATTATCTAGGTAATGTTGTTATTTCTGTACTTTATTTAGAGTGGTTTAAATAAATTGTGTGTGTGTGTGTGTGTTTTAATAGTGACAGTTTAGTCACAGCATATTTAGCCCATAGTTGTTTAGGGCTTATTTAAGTAGTTTTGGGTGTGTCTAGTCTGTTATACTACAGTAATTTTTCTAGATACTGTATAGTTCATTATGGCTGACCAGGATAGAGATAAGCATCCTAAGTCAGGCTTTAAAAAGTGTCCAAAATGTGGACAGAAAATGTCTGTTACAGATAACCATGTCAATTGTGTGTATTGTCTGGGAGCCTTGCACCTACAAGAAAGCTGCTCTATTTACTTTTTCTTCCAGAGTTCTTCAGGAAAGAAAGAGAAAGCTCATAGATAGAGGACTTCTCAAACAGTCTTTTCAGGAGGCTTTGAGTGATCAGGACAGGTCTAGTAAATCTTCAAAGTCTTCTAAGGCTTCTACTTCTTTGGAAGTAAAAAAAAAATCCAAAAAAACATTGACGTCGGCTCCACAGCCCTCGGAGCTGAGCGTCTTGTCTTTTCAGAGCTGGTCCCCAGTCCAGGAAGTAGTATCCGAGGTACTAAAATCTCCAGTTCTTCAGTCAGTGCCTCCATCCATCCATTCATCTCGGACCTCGATCAGCCTTTCCGATTTAGATGTGGATCATGTGGTGCAGAAGTTGCTACAGGCACCGGCGTTTGTGAAATTTTTATCGGCTCCAACCCAAGCGGTTTCAGAACCGAAGACTATATTGCCATCAACTTCATTTCCTCCTCTGAGCCATACCGGTCCTTTGGAGCCAGAGGAGTCGAACCTGATGATTGTTGAGTCTGTTCCAGTGCCATCGGTTCCATTTACTCGGACGTCCGCGGGACCGATCGAGGAGTCTAGAGCCGACACTCTCTAGAGCCAACACTCTCTGGTCGGGTCTGGGGAGGATAGTCGGATTGACTTGTTGTTTCCGACTTTGCCTCTCGGGGCTTCAGCTCGGCTCCTACCTCTGGTTTGGAGGCTACTGTCCTGGTGCCGAGGGGATTGATGGCTTCCTCGGATCCAGCGGTCCCTTCTCATCGGAGCAGAGGTGCCTTTGAAGCCATGAGGAGAACGATGTCTCCCAAAACATCTACAACTTCAGGTCCAACTACCTCCTCCACAAAAGTGCCTGTGTCCACTTCTGCCTCACAGATCCTGTCAAAGTGTAGTGACCCTGAGCCTCAGGAAGCCCCACTGGGTGGCCCCTGCTCTTCTGAAACCTCCCCAGAAGTTCCTGCTGATGAGGTTCCCAGGAAGTGAATTTGTAAGAGGAAGCATCTAGACTCCCCACAGGAGTCTCTCATGTCAGACATCGACTTAGATGAATCAGAAGGGTCCCCACGGTCCCCCTCTGAAGATACCTCATTTGTTGAGATATTAGAAATCCTTAGGCAGAGGGGTGGCTGGAAGTCCACCAACCCTACTGAAGATGAGTGGATTCTCCTGAAGGCTTTTGGGTCTTAACCCTCCACCTCTTGGGTGTCTCCACCCTTCGATGAGCTCATGGAGCTGGTCTCACGAAGGCTGTGGGAATCTCCAGACACCATGGACCCTGACCCTAGGAGGCCCAATAAATTTATTTCTACCTCCCAGGAGAAGTCTTTCCTCACCAAGGGAGTGCCAGTTGATGCCATGGTGGTGGCGGCAGCCACCAAAAAGGAGATGTCAGAAACTTCTTCATCTATCCATCCTCCTAACAGAGACTCTAGTATCCTTGATAGATACAGGAAGTGCACGTACAGTTCAGCGGCTTTTGCCATGCGCTCACTGAACTATCTTACTCATTTACGAGACTTCAGAGAGACCTCCTTAAAGAGCTTGGAGATGCTCTTCAGGGTACCAGACAAAGTTGCCTCCTAGCTCGCTACCTTCAATTCCATAGTGAACTCCTCCATGTGTCTCATTTCCTATACAGCTGATGGAGCAAGTAGGGCAGCGGGTACAGGAATTGCTCTCCGGAAACATTCCTGGATGCACTTGTGTTCCTTCGTGGAGCCCTTTAAGTCATCCTTTGTCAATGCCTCTTTTGATGGCTCGTCCCTTTTCGGGCCCAAAGTTAAGGAAACTTTGACCAGGTGTGAGCCGGAAGGAAAGACTCTGTCTGCCGTCGGAGTCCATTTTTCCACCCCTACTAGACCCTAACCCAAGGGTCAAAAGGGAGGAAAGATGTGGTTCCAAAAAGCCCAAGGAGCCTTTCCGGACACACGTGGTGAAACTCCTTCCAGGGGCAGAGGAGGGGGCAATAATGGAAGATGCCACCCTCGTGGCGTAGAGAGTCTGCAAAATCAGGGAGATAGAGACCAGTTCTTTGGGAAGCCCTACCAGCGCTCCTGAAAGGAGGCCCAACTGTCCTGCTCTGGAGGCAGTCAGGGGTCGCTCATCTTTGTATCCAGATGCCTGGCTCAAAATAACAAACAACAACTTTGTACAAAGTATAGTTTCCAGAGGATACTCCATTCCTTTCGCCACTCCCCCTCCATTGACAACAAAAATCCCGGACGTTCCACCCAGTTACAGGGAACAAGCAACAGTAGAGGTCCAAACGTTGCTAAGAAAGAGTTATCCAACCAGTCCCAGCAGACCAGACAGGATCCAGAACTTACTCAAGATTCTTTTTAGTCCCAAAAGAAAGGGGACTAGAGACCTATTTTGGACCTCAGCAGACTAAACAGATCTGTCAAGAAAGAGAAGTTCCTGATGGTCACGCTTCAGTCGATACTTCCCTTCTTAGGGAAAGACAATTGGATGTGCTCAATAGATCTACAGGATGCATACTACCATATAAAAATGGCCAGACCATCCAGGGATCATCTGCACTTCCAGCTGGGAGCCAATCATTACCAGTTTTGAGCCCTGCCCTTTGGTCTCACTACATCCCCCAGAGTGTTCACCAAATGCATGGCAGTGATCATGGCTCACCTGAGGTATTTAGGATTCCAGGTGTTTCCATACTTAAACGATTGGCTCCTCATCACCACCACCAGGCATCAGCTAATACAAGCCAGAGACACAACTCTTTCTCTCTGCAGTCATCTGGGCATTAAAATAAATTCAGAAAAATCTGCCTTGTCGCCATAGCAACATATCGTTTTTATCAAAGCAGAATTGGACACCACCACCACCACTTTGAGACTTCCGGCAGAAAGAGTTTTACTACTTCGTCAGCAGGTCCACAATATCACATCCAAAGACAAGGCTCCAGCATCCGAAATGCTAACATTGTTAGGCATGATGGCAGCTGCAATATTAGTGATACCATTGGGTTGCATGCACATGCAGATTCTGCAATGGCTGTTATTCACTCAATGTTCTTACCAAGAGCTCCCAATGTCATATCTCATAATGATCACAAACACATGCAAAAAGGATCTTCAGTAGTGGTTGACCTCTCCATGTAATGATAGGTCGCCCTTTTGTCCTACCCCCACAGTGACCACTGACGCTTCCCTGATAGGGTGGCGGGGACATTTTCAGGGAAGAACAGCCCAAGGCACATGGACCAAACAGGAGACACATCTGCATATCAATGTCCTGGAGATGAAAGTGGTACTTTTAGCATTGCAGTACTTCCAGGACGT
This sequence comes from Protopterus annectens, assembly GCF_019279795.1. NCBI lineage: Eukaryota > Metazoa > Chordata > Ceratodontiformes > Protopteridae > Protopterus > Protopterus annectens. The sequence goes on from NC_056749.1 coordinate 131,977,051, forward strand.
TGTTCCTCTGGGAACAATTGTGATTCAGATGGACAACATGTCGGTGGTCTGGTACTTGAACAAACAAGGAAGAACCAGGTCCTATTCCCTTTGTCGCGAGGCTTTAAGAGTGTGGCAGTGGGCTACATCCACCCAGCACTTTCTGTTAGCAACGCACATACTGGGGAAATCCAACATGATAGCAGACAAACTGAGCAGGACAATTTTGTTGCCTCACGAGTGGTCCCTCAAAAAGATAGCTGAGAGAATTTTCCTCCGGTGGGGCCAGCCTTGCTGCGACCTTTTTGCCAACCACATGAACACAAAATGCAGAAACTACTTTGCCCTGATTCCCCCTCCAGGAGAAGCCCCAAGGGACGCACTCGTACACAATTGGCCTCCAGGTCTCCTCTATGCATTTCCACCAATTCCCTTGATACCAGAAGTATTGCAGAAAGCAAAACCCTGGGAAGGACCATCATTCTAATAGCCCCTCATTGGCCTCGCCAGATTTGGTTCCCCTTCCTTCGACTTCATCAGTTGGAAGAGCCTTGGATTCTGGACCCAGTTCCAGATCTTCTGATGCATTCATCGGGGGCTCTTCATCCCTCTCTTCAGTCCCTGAAATTGACAGCTTGGCTGCTCCAGTTCCCAGCATAGCCAGGTTCCATAACCTCTCAAATGAAATGCAGCATATATTGATATTTTCTCATAAGTCCTCTACTAGGAAGCTATATCTTAGCAAATGGAGAAGATTTTCTATATGGGCTTCTCAAAATAACATTTATCCCTACACAGCCCCTATTGCCGCTATATTAGAGTTCTTGACTATGCTTTTCAATAAAGGAGCTGCAGCAGCAACAGTTTGGGTTCAGCTTGCTGCTGTCTCTAATTTTCACCTTGGCTTTGAAGGATTAAACATAATGTCACACAAACTATCCAAAGCCTTTCTCAAAGGGACCTTTCATTTCAGACCACCTGTGAAATCCCCTTATACTCCTTGGAATCTAAATTTTATGCTTTCACACATTATTCTCCCACCTTTCGAACCAGCTTCCTCATGCTATTTGAAATATTTGTCATGGAAGACTATCTTTTTAGTAGACATCACTTCTGCCCGTAGAGTGTCAGAGCTTCAAGCCTTGTCCATAAAGCCTCCTTATTTGATTTTCCATGCTGACAAGAGTGTCCCTGCGAACAAATCCTTCAGTTTTACCCAAAGTTTGTACTGAAACTAACCTTAACCAGATCATAGATTTGCCAGTGTTCTTTCCCAAACACACCAACAACTTAGAGTATATGCTGCACAAGCTTGATGTTCATAGCTCAGATTTTACCTCAATAGAACAAAAGAGTTCAGAAAATCAGAACAGCTTTTCGTTACCTTTTCAGATTCCAGAAAAGGTATGCCAGTAGCAAAAACAACACTGTCTAAATGGTTATCTGATTGTATCACATTTACTTATTCAGCTGCTAATCTACCTTTACAACACAAAATTAAGGCTCATTCTACCACAGCAGTGTTCACATCCTCTGCCTTTTTGGCTAAGTTTCCTATAGACAACATTTGTGCAGCAGCCACTTGGTCAAAAGCTCATACCTTTATCACTCATTACAAAGCTGACAAGGCCTTCAGGGACAGGGCCTCCTTTGGGTCTACTGTCCTGAAAAACATACTCCCGTGAGCCACCCGAGAAAGATGTTGCTTGGGACGCTACCCATCTGTAAGAATGAATAGCAAGATAGAACAACTTCACATAAAGAAGTTATGTACTCACCATAACGTTTCATGTGAGTTGTTCATTATTACTTCCCACCCTCCTTCCCCCTCCAGGGTTTTTTGAGGACCGAGATACTAGATTTTTCCTGGTTGCTCAATCTTTCTCTGACTTTCCTCCTAAAGAGTGATAGAATGGCACGTGGTATTATTATATGCAGCAAACAAGATCTGAGGTAACTCTAGGTGCATCATGGTATAGGGACTTGGCCTCAAGCTGTCTGAAGACCTTAAGCTTTGTAGTAGGCCGACTCGGAGCCAAGGATCAGCCCCGAACCCATCTGTAAGAATTAAGGCGAGATGAACAACTCACATGGAACGTTATGATGAGTACATAACTTCTTTATTTTTCTCTTAAAACTTGTTAGCTTAAATTAGGTATTTTAATAATAAGATGTTAAGTTGTCAATCTCGCCTTCATTCTTGCTGGATGGGTTCGGAGCCGATCCTCGGCTCTGACTCGGCACTTGCTAAGCTTGAGAACTCCTTTTACCAGCTCGAGGCAACCCTATATCCCATGATGCAAGGCGAGACTACCTCAGATCTCGTTTGCCGCTTCGCGAAGAGGTCTCCTTTTTTGCCAGCTCAGGTGAGTTTTATAATTCAAACAGTTTAGTCAAGGGTTTCCCTCCCTTTTTCTTCTTATATTTTGTTAGCATTCAGATAGTGTTTATCCTATACTAGTGCCCACCCTATATTCCCTTTTGGTTAAAATTTAAAAGTTAAAGTTTTTCAGTTAGGCCTGCCTCCCTGTTCTTTAATCCCTGTTAGTGTGTGTGTGTTTTGGGATTAATTGTGTGACTTGTTCAGTGTGTGTGTTTTTTGTGTGTTTCTTAGACTATGTCTAGGGAAGGAAAGGTCTCAGGCTTCAAGAAGTGTGACTCGTGCTGTCAGAAGATGTCTCTGACAGACGGTCACACTTCTTGTGTTTACTGCCTGGGGCCTTTACACCTGCAGGACTCCTGTGCTATATGTCATTCTTTTAGCCAGAGAGTCCTGCAGGAGAGGAGGAACAAGTTGATCCTCCGTGGCTTATTAAAGCCAGAAGGTTCACCCACAAAGACTGGATCGGGTAAACCTTCCAAGCCACCTAAGGTTCAGGCTACAGTGGTTAAGCCTTCCCCGGTGGCTCAGACTCCTTCGGAGTCGAGATCGGCTCCGGCTGGAGCCGATCTCTCTTCCTCTGATGTGGTAGTGTCGGTTCCTTCCGGCTCCGACACACAGTCTACAGTTGCCTTGTCGGCACCGACTGGTGCCGACGTGTTATCCAGTATCGGAGCCGAGAAGTCTTCGGCTCCATCTGCAACCCAGAGGACGTCGGCTCCAATGGCTTCGTCCAAGAAGAGATCTCGCTTCCCCTTCTTTGGAGTCGATTCACTCGGCTCCGAGGTCTCCTCTTTTATCGGAACGGAGTCATCGGAGCCGATCTTCGAGATCTTCCAGGCTGTCTGACCACTATTTAGAGAGGGTGGTAAGCAGGCTGTTGAAGTCACAGGCACTAGCCCAAATGCTCCATAGCCCGTCTCAGCAGACTTCGGCTATTGCTCTTCCCCTTGAAATTCCTCCTCCGACTCTCCACCAGAGTTTGGAGCCGGAGCTTCTCGGGACAGTGACCGTGTCGGCGCCGGAGCCGATACACCCCCTTTCGGCTCCGTCGTCTTCGGCCCCGATCTCCTCCATGAGACCTTCCTTGGAGGGATACGGTCGTCGAGTTTCCCTTGTCGGCTCCGAGGGGGCTAGTGGCATCGGACCCTTGTCCGACCCCGCTCTTCCTCTCGGGGCTTCGGCTTTGGTAAGCTCGGCACCGACATCGGCCTCGGAGCCTTCTGTCTCAGTGGAGCCGGGAATTCCTCTTTCTTCGGAACGGGAGTATTCCGGTCTCCCTGGGAGGGGAGCCTTTGAGGTGATGATGAGTGTCCTGGCCCCTGAGCCAGGCCAACGGTCCATTCCTTTAGCTCCTCCCTCTTCGGTGCCTGTTGATGTCTCTTGCCAGCCTCTTGCTCCCAGGCCCAGGGATCCATCGCCCCAGGTTTCCCCATTGGGAATAACTTCCTCTTCCGAGGTTTCTCCTGATCCTGCAGGGGAACCCCCGCGAAAGAGGACGTGTAAGAGGAAACACACAGACTCCCCTGAGTCTACAACATCAGATACCGACTTAGATGAGTTGGAGGGTTCCCCTCGGTCCCCCTCTGAGGATGTCTCCTTTTCAGACATCCTGGAACTCCTCAAACAGAGGGGGAACTGGCCTTCCATTGACCCCTCCGAGGATGAGTCGGTATACCTGGAGGCTTTTGGATCCCGACCCTCCACCTCCTGGTTGTCTCCACCTTTCGACCCACTCATGCAGGTAGTGGCTCTGAAGGCGTGGGCAGCCCCGGATTCTGTGGAACCTGTCCCCAGGAGGCCATCCAAATTTATTACGGCCCCTTCAGACAAGCAGTTTCTTTCTAAGGGCGTCTCTGTGGATGCTATGGTGGTGGCGGCGGCCACCAAGATGGAACTTGCGGATCCTTCCGTGCCTGTCCATCCTCCTAACAAAGACTCTAGGACCATGGATAGGTATGGCAAGTGGATGTTTTCTTCAGCGACCTTTGCTATGCATTCGCTGAACTACCTTTGTCATTTCACCAGACTTCAGAGAGATATTCTCAAGGAACTAGGTGAAGTGGTTCAGGATCCTTCAGCTTCTGGGGCTCAAGACAAGATTGCCTCACAGCTAGCAATCCTAAATTCTTTGACCAACTCCTCCATGCGGCTCATATCCTATGCGGCCGATGGAGCGAGTAGAGCCGCAGGCACAGGAGTGGCTCTTAGACGTCAGGCCTGGATGCGGCTTTGTAATTTCGCGGACCCCTTTAAGGCGTCCTTCACCAATACCCCCTTTGACGGTTCGGCTTTGTTCGGACCTCAGGTGAAGGAAACCTTGACCAGGTGTGAGCAAGACGGCAAAACACTTTCTGCCGTAGGAGTCCATTTTTCCACTCCTAGACCCTATCCCAAGGGTCAGAAAGGAGGAAAGATGTGGTTCCGTAAAGCCCAAGGAGTTGCGCTGGACACACGTGGTCAGTTTACCCCCAGAGGCAGAGGGGGTAACAATAATAGACGCCGCCCTAGAGGCAGGGGGGGTCCCCAGAATCAGGGTAGCAGGGAGCCTCTTCCTGACAAACCCTTTCAGCATCCCTGAGGTGTTGCCCGACTGTCCACCCTTGGAGGCAGTCGGGGGAAGGATATCGCTGTACCCAGTAGCCTGGCGTTCCCTCTCACAAGACATGTGGGTACAGTCGATCATATCCGAGGGTTACAAAATCCCCTTCGAAAGGTATCCCGTACCTCACCAATCCCTTCCAGACATCTCACCCGGTCAAAGGGATTTGGCAAAACAGGAGGTTTCAAAGCTCCTAGAAAAAAGAGCCGCCCAGACTGTTCCAGCAGACCAAGTAGGATCCGGCGTCTACTCAAGATTCTTTTTGGTCCCCAAAAGGACGGGAGATTGGAGACCAATTTTAGACCTGAGCAATCTAAACAGATATGTCAAGAAGGCAAAATTCCGGATGGTCATGCTTCAGTCCATTCTGCCTTTTTTGGGCAAGGACAACTGGATGTGCTCGATAGACCTTCAGGACGCGTACTATCACATAAAGATACACAGGCGCTCCAGGAGGTTTCTCCGCTTTCGGCTAGGGACCAGTCATTATCAATTCAGAGCCCTGCCCTTTGGCCTCACTTCAGCCCCCAGAGTGTTTACCAAATGCATGGCAGTGGTTACGGCTCATCTGAGACGTCAAGGATTCCAGGTGTTTCCTTATTTGGACGACTGGCTCCTCTCCGCCACCACCAAGCATCAGCTTCTTCAGAGCAGAAACTACACTCTGCAGCTTTGCAAAAAGTTGGGAATATCTGTGAATTTCGAAAAATCTTCTCTGCTGCCTTGCCAATCTATCACCTTTATAGGCGCAGAACTAAACACCGTCAGTATGTTAGCCAGACTAACAAATCAGAGAATTCTGGACATCCAAAAATACATTCAGATTATTTTACTGAGCAACAAAGTCAAAGCCAGTTTGGTTCTCAAGGTTCTAGGTCTTATGGCTGCGGCCATTGTACTTCTTCCATTAGCTCGCTTCCACATGCGTCTTCTGCAGTGGATGTTATTCACTCAGTGGTCGTTCCAGAACCTACCCATGAGGCACGAAATCTTGGTTACACAATCGTGCAGGACTCATCTAACCTGGTGGATATCTTCCCCTCTGCTTCATCAGGGCCGACCATTTGTTCCCCCTCCTCCGGTTGCCACAGTCACTACGGATGCCTCTCTGATCGGGTGGGGGGGGGCATTATCAGGGCTGGATGGTCCACGGGACTTGGCAACCCACAGAATACCATCTGCACATAAATGTCCTGGAGATGAGAGCGGTGCTTTTAACGTTGCAAGCCCTCAACGACTTTCTTCCCTCGGGGACTATTGCAGTTCAAACAGACAACATGTCTGTAGTCTGGTACATCAACAAACAGGGCGGGACCAGGTCCTATCCTTTGTGTCGAGAAGCTCTCAGACTTTGGCAATGGGCAATCTCCTCTCATCGGTTTCTGATAGCAACGCACATCCCCGGCAGGTCCAACCTCTTAGCGGACAGACTGAGCAGAGCCGTTCTCATGCCTCACGAGTGGTCTCTCAATCAATCGGTAGTGGACGAGATATTTCTGAAATGGGGCACCCCTTGTTGCGACCTTTTTGCTACACCCCAAAACAGCAAATGCCCGGACTTCTTCACCCTCTTTCCCCTACCAGGCCAACCCCTGAGAGACTCTCTAACCCAGGATTGGCCCCGGGGACTTCTGTACACATTTCCCCCTTTCCCCTTAATTCCACAGGTCATTCAGAAAGCTACCGTTCTGAGAGCCAAGTTGATTCTCATTGCCCCTTATTGGCCTCGACAAATTTGGTTTCCGACCCTACATCGTCACCTCCTAGTGCAGCCTTGGCATCTGGACCCAGTTCCGGATCTTCTGATCCACCAAACCGGTCAGCAGCACCGGGCCATTCGTTCTCTCAACCTCACTGCTTGGTTGCTCCACTTCCTTCCCTAGCCAGGCTTCCTATGATCTCTGATCCGGTCAGAGATATCTTAATAGCTTCCTTGAAGTCGTCCACCAGAACGGTTTATGCTAGCAAGTGGCGACGTTTTTCCCTATGGGCGAACTCCAGGCACATTGATCCTTTTACGGCACCTGTGCATTCAATTTTAGATTTTCTGGCTGAAGTTTTTCATTCAGGATCTTCTTCATCAACAGTTAAAGTTCAACTGGCGGCAATTTCTAAATATCATGTTGGCTTGCAAGATCATAACATTATGTCGCGTAGACTATGCAAAGCTTTTCTGAGAGGAGTTTTTCTCCTAAAGCCTCCAATAAAACATCCTCCTCCACAATGGAATCTGAATTTAATGTTAGCATCCTTGATTTTACCCCCCTTCGAACCGTCTGCTTCATGCTCCTTAAAGTTGCTGACCTGGAAAACAATATTCTTACTGGCTGTCACTTCAGCAAGGAGGGTATCTGAACTTCAAGCTCTCTGCATCCGTTCCCCATACTTAGTTTTTCACAAGGACAGGGTATCCTTGAGAACAAATCCATCCTTTCTGCCCAAGGTTGTTTCTCAGACTAACATTAATCAATCCATCGATCTACCAGTTTTTTTCCCTAATTATTCTGACAGAGCTGAGCAAAAACTTCATTTTTTGGATGTCCATCGTCAGCTCAGATATTATTTGCATAGGACTAAACAATTCAGGAAATCGGATCAATTATTTGTTTCCTATGCAGAAAACAGGAAAGGTTTCCCAGTGTCAAAAGTGACCTTATCCAGATGGTTGTCTTCCTCCATTTCTTAAGTGTACTCGCTCAGAGGCAAGCAACTACCCTCAAAACCGAAAGCACATTCAACCAGGAGCCTATCCACTTCTACAGCCTTTCAGGATAGACTACCTATTAATAGCATTTGTGCAGCAGCTACTTGGGCCACTCCTCATACCTTTGTCACTCACTATAAATTAGATTTGGCCTCCAGGGACAGAGACAGTTTTGGTTCCACAGTACTCAAGAGTCTGTTCCATTGAGCCACCCGGGATACAGGTGCTAGGGACGTGGTCCCATCCAGCAAGAATGAAGGTGAGATTGACAACTTAACATTTAGAAGTTATGTACCTACCATAACGTTCCATGTTAGTTGTCTTTTCTCGCCTTCTTTCTTGCGTCCCTCCCTCCTTCCCCCTGGCCTGGACAGATCTTGAAGGGCTTCTCTTTCTCAGGTTGACTTTTCAGTAGAAAGAGTCTATCTTAGGAACTTTTTGGCCTAGTTCTTCTAGGCTAGTCTCTGCTCTTCCTTTGGGAATAGTATTATTTAGCAGGGTATTTGGCTATCAAACGAGATCTGAGGTAGTCTCGCCTTGCATCATGGGATATAGGGTTGCCTCGAGCTGGTAAAAGGAGTTCTCAAGCTTAGCAAGTGCCGAGTCGGAGCCGAGGATCGGCTCCGAACCCATCCAGCAAGAAAGAAGGCGAGAGAAGACAACTAACATGGAACGTTATGGTAGGTACATAACTTCTAATTTTCTTTGTTTATAGTAGTTAACCTTTCTATAAGGGTATTTCTGGTAACTTTCTAGTTATTCAGATAGTTTAAATAACTTAGATAAGTGGCCGTTTTTAGGCCTTCAGTTCTCCCTATCTCATATTTCCTACTACATAGTTGTGTGGTGTTAGGAACTTGGGTGGCAATTACTACTTAATGCTGAAAACAGTCCAGGACTTAATGATTCCTTGAATGTCAAATGTGCCCTTCGTTGGTTCTCATAACCACTCCCTTTTTGTATTTCACTTATTATTTTCTGTGTCATCACAGCTGTTCTAGGACTTGTCCATCATTTTGGTTTTTAAACTACTCGTAGGCTGTTTCTATTAACACGCCCCTTTTTCCAATAGTAGTGTTCTAAACCATTTATAGCAGTCTGTTATCATTTGATTTATTTATTGTTCTGATGAAGCTCAAGTAAACATTAAATGAGTGAAAGCGCTCAACATCAGATGTGATAGTGTTCAATCTCGCCGTTTGTTCTTACACATGGGTTCGGAGCCGATCCTCGGCTCCGTGCCGGCCTCTTGCAAGCTCTGCATCGAGAAGAAGCTCGAGACAATCTAATACCCACAATCCCCCTCTGCCTTTACCTCAGATCTAGTTTGCCGCTGCTGCATTCGCATCGTTGGGAGCTAGCTCGAGGGTTTTCTAAGCCAAGATATAACTTTTTGTTGTATTTTATTGAGATTTCTTGTTAACTTGATATTATCAGTATTACCTTGTGTGATTGTGTTGTGGTTCCGTAATTCATTGGTACCGTTAACCTTTTTATCGGTATTTTTGTACCGGGGCCTACATCCTTTCCATATACTATTTTGAGACAAATTTATACCGGATTTGACATTTACCTGATTGTGACATTTACCTGATTGTGACTAATTTTTCCGGATTTGACTGTGTATTTGCATTACCTACAATGTCTGAGAAGGCAAAGTCTGGTTTCAAGCGTTGTCAGTGTGGCCAAAAATGTCGGTCACTGACAACCATAGTTCCTGTGTCTACTGCCTTGGCCCTCTCCACTTACAAGAGGATTGCTCCATCTGTCACTCTTTCAGTGGGAGGGTCATGACAGATAGGCGCAGGAAACTGATGGACAGGGGTCTTTTGAAACCAGCTTTCCAAGAGGCTTTGGATGCTTCTGACCAGGCATCGAAGTCCTCTAAGGAATCGAAGACATCGGAGCCCAAGTCATCGGCTCCGAGCTCTTCTTCAAAGGTTAGATCACCGGTTCCACAGACTTCGGGGCCGAGTGTTCAACTGGTGTCGGTTCCTGAGCCTCGAGTCTTGGAACCGGTGATGGAGCTCCCTCCTTCGGCCATATTGAGGTCGGCTCCGTCTTCGGTTCCTTCGACCCGTTCTTCCTCTAAACTTTCGGATGTCGATGTGGATCGTGGTGCAGAAGCTGCTGGAGCATTCGGCCCTCTCTAAACTTATTTCGGTTTCCACCCAGCTGGTGTCGAAACTTGAAGGCCTTCCTGTATCTCCATCCTTTCCTCCTCCGAGACCGATTCAGTCTTTGGAGCCGGAAGAGGCTGATCTGCTGATTGTGGAGCCCTCGGTCCAGAACCGCCCTTTCTCGGTCTGTTCCTCACCTCGACTCCGCGGACCCGCACCGGAGTCTCGAGCCGACGGTCTGTTCTTGGTTCGGGGCGAGTCGAACCGGCGTGTCGGTTCCGACTCTCCTCGGGCCTCGCACGGATCGATTCGGCTCCGCCTCGGGTCGATGCCTTCTGTGCCCGTGTCGGGGATTCTTCCCATTTCTTCGGAGCCGGGAGACTCTTCGATGCGGGACCCGGGAGCGTTCGACCTGATGAGGAAGGTGTTGTCTACCCAGACAACCACATCAGTAGAAGCAGTTTCTCCTCCCCATAAAGGGCCTTTGTCTTCATCTGCACCCACGGCCACATCCAAGCGTCGGGCACCAGTGTCTCAGCCACCCCTGGACGGTGCCCCCTCTTCCTCCGAGGCTTCTTCGGATGCTCCCCACGAGGAAGTCCCTAGGAAGAGACTGTGTAAGAGGAGACACTTGGATTCTCCACAGGAATCCATAACATCTGATACTGACTTAGATGAGTCAGAGGGGTCCCCGAAGTCACCTTCAGAAGATGTCTCTTTTCAGACATTTTGGAGATCCTGAAACAGAGAGGTGACTGGCAGTCCCTTCCCCCTTCTGAGGATGAGTCAGTTCTGCTGAAGGCATTTGGTGCTCGCCCTTCCTCCTCCTGGGTCACTCCGCCCTTCGACGAACTAATGGAACTTATTGCTCAAGGCGTGGGAGGCTCCTGACACAGTGGAACCTGTTCCTAGGAAACCGAACAAGTACATCACAGCACCTCAGGATAAGTCCTACCTTACTAAAGGAGTTCCAGTAGACGCTATGGTGGTGGCTGCAGCCACGAAAAAGGAGATGTCGGAGTCTTCTTCGTCTGTCCATCTGCCTAATAAAGATTCTAGGACGATGGATAGATATGGGAAGCGCATTTTTAGTTCAGCGGCTTTTCCATGCGGTCCCTGAACTATTTGACCCATTTTACACGTCTGCAGAGGGATCTAGTCAAAGAGTTGGGAGATACCCTCCAGGGTACTACAGGTGCAGCTGTCTCAGAGAAAGTGACAGCGCAACTCAATACCCTAACATCGATTGTTAACTCGTCCATGAGGCTGATTTCCTACGCAGCCGAAGGTTCGAGTAGGGCAGCAGCTTCAGCGATTGCTCTTCGTAGACAATCCTGGATGCGCCTATGCTCCTTTGCGGAAGCCTTCAAGTCTTCCTTTACAAACGCCCCATTTGACGGTGCCACTCTTTTTGGCCCCAAGGTAAAGGAGACCCTTACCCGTTGTGAACAAGAGGGAAAGACTCTGTCTGCTGTCGGAGTCCGTTTTTCCACCCCAACCAGACCGTACCCCAAAGGGCAACGCGGTGGGAAAATGTGGTTTCGGATACAAAATCAAGGGTCTTTCCCGGGCACACAGGGTGATGCCCCCTCTAGAGGCAGAGGAGGGGGCAGAGGTGGAAGACGCCGCCCTGGCGGCAGAGGGGGTCCGCAACATCAAGGTGACAGGGATACACTCCCTGGTAAACCTTTCCAGCACTCCTGAGAGGAGGCCCGACTGTCCTGCTCTGGAGGCAGTCGGGGGTCGCTTGGCTTTTTACCCTCAGGCCTGGCAAGATATAACTACAGACAATTGGGTAAAAAGCGTAGTTACCAGAGGTTACACCATACCCTTCCTATCCTATCCCATTCCAAAGAAAAGACTCCCAGATGTACTGCCCCATCTGCGAGAGCCAGCAGCTTTAGAAATTTCAAAGTTGTTAGAAAAAAGAGTCATCCAGCCAGTCCCAGCGGACCAGCAAGGATTCGGGACCTACTCAAGGTTCTTTTAGTTCCAAAGAAAACAGGGACTGGAGGCCCATTCTAGACCTGAGTTACCTCAATACTTTCGTCAAGAAAGAAAAGTTCGAATGGTCACGCTTCAATCGATCCTTCCATTTCTACAGAAGGACGAGTGGATGTGCTCAATAGATCTAGAGGATGCATACTACCACATCAAAATGGCCAGGGCATCCAGAGATCATTTGCGCCCGGCTGGGAGCCAGTCACTTTCAATTTCGAGCCCTGCCCTTTGGTCTGACCTCAGCCCCCAGGGTCTTCACCAAATGCATGGCAGTGGTAGCGTCTCACTTGAGACGTCAGGGATTCCAGGTGTTTCCGTATCTGGACGACTGGCTCCTTTCAGCCACCACCCGCCAACTACTGCAGGCCAGAGACTATGTTCTTCAACTGTGTGTTCATCTAGGGATCTCCGTAAATTTCGGAAAATCCTTACTTCAGCCATCACAAAATATCTTGTTCATAGGAGCAGAGTTAAACACACGTCAATTAATTCTGAGGCTTCCCCCAGAAAGGATATTATCACTGCAGACTCACATACGTCTTCTACTTTTGTCAAGGAAATCTCCTGCAAAACTAGTACTGAAGGTGTTGGGCCTCATGTCAGCCTCCCTTATCGCAATTCCCCTGGGAAGGCTGCACATGAGAGTTCTACAATGGCTACTGTTTGCTCAATGGTCATTTCAACAACTACCTCTAACATACGAGATTCTCATAACAAAGACTTGCAAAACAGACCTGATCTGGTGGCTCCAAACGTGCAACCTTTCCCAGGGGAGGCCGTTTGTGCTACCCACGCCCACAGTTACGGTGACCACGGACGCTTCCCTGATAGGGTGGGGGGGCATCTTTCAGGGACAGACAGTCCAAGGCGAATGGACCAATTTGGAGTACAATCTGCACATCAATGTTCTAGAGTTGAGGGCAGTGTTTCTAGCGTTGCAACACTTTGCTCCCCTTCTTCCTCTAGGGACTATTGCAGTTCAGACGGACAACATGTCGGTAGTCTGGTACATAAACAAACAAGGGGGAACCAAGTCCTATCAACTATGCAGAGAGGCCATGAGAATTTGGCAGTGGGCAGAGTCCACGGGTCGCTTTCTAATAGCAATGCATATCCCGGGGTCATCCAACGCCATGGACGACAGGCTGAGCAGAGCAATTCTGCTACCGCACGAGTGGTCTCTGAAACAGTCAGTGGCGAAAAGGATTTTTCGCACATGGGGCCAGCCTTCCTGCGACCTGTTTGCCTCTCCAATGAACGCAAAATGCAGGAGCTACTTTGCCCTATTACCCCCTCCAGGGAAGTCCCCAGGGACGCACTGGTTTACGATTGGCCCCCGGGACTCCTGTACGCATTTCCTCCATTTCCTCTGATACCGAAATTTCTCCAGAAAGCCAGGAACCTTCACAGGACGATAATTCTCATTGCTCCATTCTGGCCTCGTCAAATTTGGTTTCCCTTCCTGAAAATTCATTGCATTCGGGGACCCTGGATTCTGGACCCAGAGCCGGATCTGTTGACTCACTCGTCAGGGGTTCCCCATCCCGCGCTTCTGTCACTCCATCTAGCAGCTTGGCTGCTCCAATTCCCAACTTAGCCAGGTCTGATCTCTTGTCACCAGCAGTCCAGGATATATTAGTGGCTTCATAAAGCTTCCACTACTAAAACATATACTAGCAATGGAAACGGTTTGTATTCTGGGCAAATACACACCACGTTGATCCCTTTACAGCTCCTTTGAATAAGATTTTAGAGTTCTTAACAGACTTATTTCATCAGGGTGCTTCTCCTGCTACTCTAAAAGTTCAATTGGCTGCCATTTCAATTTCCATGTGGAAGAGTGTGGAGCTCCTATCATGGCTCACAGACTTTGTAAAGCCTTCTTAAAAGGAGTTTTTCATATTAGACCTCCGGTCAGATCTCCTACGTCACCTTGGAGTCTAAATTTGTTACTATCTAAATTAATGTTGCCTCCCTTTGAACCTGCCTCTTCTTGCCCATTAAAATTTTTGTCCTGGAAAACTCTCTTTCTGGTAGCCATTACTTCTGCTAGACGAGTGTCTGAACTTCAGGCTCTCTCCATCAAGCACCCTTATCTGATCTTTCACTCTGACAGAGTTTCTCTTTGAACCAATTCATCCTTCCTCCCTAAAGTGTGTTCTATTAACAACATTAATCAGTCCATTGAATTACCCACTTTCTTCAAAAACCACTCCAACAAAATGGAGTATATGTTACACAAATTGGATGTTCACAGACAGCTAAGGTTTTATTTGGATAGAACAAAAGATCACAGGAAAACAGATCAACTCTTTGTGGCTTTTGCTGATAGCAGGAAAGGACTTGCAGTTACCAAAAGAACTCTTTCAAAGTGGTTAACGGATTGTATAATCTATGTATACGATTCTGCAAATCAACCCCTTCTAAACAAACCCAAGGGACATTCCACAAGATCAATATCTACGTCTTTGGCTCATGCAGCTCGCCTACCTCTGGATGCTATTTGTGCGGCTGCTACCTGGTCTAAGCCACATACATTTATTTCTCATTATAAAGTAGATAAGGTTTCTAGGGACAGGGCAACCTTTGGTTCCACTGTGCTCAAGAACGACCTCCCGTGAGTTCCTCAGGATTTAGGAGCTAGGGACGCTACCCATGTGTAAGAACTAACGCGAGATTGAACACTATCACATATAGAAGTTATGTACTTACCATAACGCTCCATGTGGAGTGTTCATCTCGCTTTGTTCTTACAGTCCCACCCTCCCACCCTTAGGAAGAACGTTCTTTGATGCCTGGCCAGAAGCATTTTTGCTACTGTCATTATTCTCTGTACATAGTTGGTATACACATATGCTTATATGTGTCTGTTTATGTATGTATAGATGTATGGCATGAATGTGCTGTTATGTAGATTGGTTTGCTTGCAAACTAGATCTGAGGTAAAGGCAGAGGGGGATTGTGGGTATTAGATTGTCTCGAGCTTCTTCTCGATGCAGAGCTTGCAAGAGGCCGGCACGGAGCCGAGGATCGGCTCCAAACCCATGTGTAAGAACAAAGGCGAGATGAACACTCCACATGGAACGTTATGGTAAGTACATAACTTCTATTTTCGTAGTTTAGTGTTTCTTTTGTTCTACAGCTTAAGCAGAAGTTTTTTTAGTCTAAGATTTTTTTATTTTACTTCTTTAGTGAGTCGGATTCTAATAATAAATATATATTATATATATATATATATAGGTTTTTTGTTCTGATAGGATGTCTCATCAAGAGAAAGAGAAATCCAAGTCTGTATTTAAAAAATGCCCAAGATGTGGGCAAAAGATGTCCATCACTGATGGGCATACTGACTGTGTCTATTGTTTGGGTGAGGTGCAACTACAAGAACGTTGTTTAGTATGCCACTCTTTTAGTACTAGAGTGCTGCATGAGAAAAAAGAGAAAACCTATGGATAGAGGTATTTTAAAATCCTCCTTCCAAGAGGCACTAGATAAGCATGACAAACCCTCTAAGACGTCTTCTAGTTCTTTGGAGCCAAGAAAAAGCTCATAGACTCCAAAAAAAACCAGATTGAGTAAAGCTTCAACATCGGCTCCACAGCCAGTGGAGCCGACGGTTGTTTTGATTAGGAGCCAGTCCCTGACATTGGAGCCAGTATCTCCTACATTGAAATCCCCCATCTTACAGTCGGTGGCTTCAACCACACATTCTTCTTGAGCCTCAAGTAGACTGTCCGAGTTGGATGTGGACTGTGTGGGGAAGAGGCTTTTGTGGATACTGGCGCTTGCAAAAATTTTATCGGCACCGACCCCTGGGACTTCTGAGCTGGCACATGTTCCCTCACCATCTTCTGTTCCTCCTCCAATCTGCCTCGAAGTTTCTGAGCTGGAGAGCTCGGAACTGAATATCATGGAGCCCTTAGGGCCGATGCCTACCTTAGGTTTGTCGACCCTGATTGCCCTGATATCTTCGGTGCCGACCAAGGGATCTCTGAGTTGACTTTCGCCAGTCAGGTCCGGGGAGGATATTCTGACCGACTTGTCGGTTCTGACTTTGCCACTTGGGGCTTCGGCTTGAGTGAGCTCGGCTCCGACCTCTGGCCCTCTGTTCTGATGCCGGGAGAGTCTCTTGTATCCTCTGATCCGGGGGATTCCTAACGTTGGGACCAAGGGGCCTTCGAGGCCATGAGGAGAGTATTGTCCATGCCGACAACCATACTGTCAGTACCAGCAGCTCCCTCCCTTAAAGGACCGCTGTCTACCTCTACAACACATGCTGCATTAAAGCGTAGAGACCCAGAGCCTCAGGAAACCCCATTGGGTGAGCCATGCTCTTCAGGGACCTCTCCAGAAGCTCCCACGGAAGAGGTTCCCAGGAAGGGACTTTGCAAGAGGAAGCATCTGGGCTCCACACAGGAATCTGTCACTTCGGATCCTGACTTAAATGAGTCAGAAGGGTCCCCATGGTCCCCCTCAGAGGATAACTCATTCGCAGATATCCTTGAAATTCTTTAACAGAGGGGTGGCTGGAAATCCCTTAACCCTACTGATAATGAGTCAGTCCTCCTGACGGCTTTTGGGTCTCAACCCTCCAGCACTTGGGTGTCTCCACCCTTTGATGAGTTGATTGAGTTGCACTCTCGGAGGGCATGGGAGTCCCCGGATACCACTGAGCCTGTTCCCAAGAGGCCTAATAAATGTATTACTTGCCCTCAAAGCAAAACCTTTCTAACTAAAGGAGTGCCCGTTGATGCCATGGTGGTGGCAGCAGCCACCAAGAAGGAACTATCAATAACTTCTATGTCTGTTCATCCTCCTAATAGAGAGTCCAGGATCATGGACAGGTATGGAAAGCATATGTTTAGTTCAGCAGCTTTTGTCCTTCCATCACTGAACTATCTCCCACATTTCACTAGGTTACAAAGGGATCTCCTGAAGGAACTAGGAGATGCCCTGCAGGGTTCAGTAGTTGTGGGGGTTTCTGACAAGGTAACTTCCCAGCTGTATACTCTTAATCCTGTTGTGAACTCTTCCATGAGTCTGGTGTTATATGCAGCTGATGGAACGAGCAGAGCAGCGGGTACAGGAATTGCCCTTAGGAGACATTCCTGAATGCGCATATGTTCCTTTGCAGAACCCTTTAACTCTTCCTTTATTAACACCCCTTTTGACGGCTCGTCCCTTTTTGGACCAAAGGTGAAGGAAACACTTACCAGGAGTGAGAAAGATGGAGGGACATTGTCTGCCATCAGAGTATGTTTTTCTACCCCGATTAGGGCCTACCCCAAAGGGAGGGGGGATGGAAAGATGTGGTTCCTTAAATCTCAAGGATCTTTCCAGGACACTCATGGTGAACCCCCCACTAGAGGCAAAGGAGGAGGAAGTAATGGAAGACGCCGTCCACATGGCAGCGGGGGTCCGTAGAATCAGGGTGACTGATATTGGTTCTTTGGGAAGCTCTATCGGTGCTCCTGAGAGGAGGCCCGACTGTCCATCTCTGGAGGCAGTCGGGGGACGCCTTTCTTTGTACCCAGACGCCTGGCTAAAAATAACAAAAGACAGCTGGGTACAAAGTATTATATCCAGAGGATACTCAATTCCCTTGCCCACACCGCTCCCCTCTTGTGAAAAAAATCCCAGACGTTCCACCCATTCACAGGGAACAAGCAGCCATAGAGGTCCAAAAGTTGCTGGAAAAAAAGATTCATCTAACCAGTCCCAGCAGACCAGAGAGGATCTGGAACTTGCTCAAAGTTCTTTTTAGTTCCAAAGAAAACAGGGGACTGGAAACCTATTCTAGACCTCGGCAGACTAAACAAGTCTGTAAAAAAGACAAAGTTCTGGATGGTCATGCTGCAGTCAATACTCCCCTTTCTGGGGAAAGACAATTGGATGTGTTCGATAGATCTCCAGGATGCGTACTACCACATAAAAATGGACAGGCCATCCACGGATCATCTAGGCTTCTGGCTGGGAGCCAGGCATTATCAATTTCGTGCTCTGCCCTTTGGTCTCACAACAGCCCCCAGAGTGTTTATCAAATGCATGTCAGTAGTCATAGCTCATCTGAGACGTTTGGGATTCCAGGTGTTTCCATACCTAGACGACTGGTTCCTCACTGCCACCACCAGTCATCCACTCATACATGCAAGGGACACAACTTTAAATCTCTGCAATCAGTTGGAGATTACCGTAAACTCAGAAAAATCTGCCTTGTCGCCATCGCAACAGACTGTTTTTATAGGAGCAGAACTAAATACAGTCACAATGACCTTAAGCCTTCCACCAGAAAGAGTTTGTCTTTTACGAAAACAAATCCTAGACCTGCTTCAAAAGACAAAAGCCCCAGTCTCAATGGTACTCAAATTGCTAGGAACAGTGATGGCGATAATAGCCATTCCTCTGGGTCAGATGCACATGCGAGTACTACAGTGGCTGCAGTTCTCTCAATGGGCCTTTCAGGAACTTCCAATGTCATACCAAATCATAATAACAAATACGTGCAAGGACGACCTTCAGTGGTGGCTGACATCACAACAAGTAACACTTCGCCGTCCATTTGTTTTACCCACTCCTATAGCCACAGTGACCACGGATGCTTCCGTGGTCACAGTGGCCATAGGAGTGGTGACCACGGATGCTTCCTTGATGGGGTGTGGTGGGCATTATTAGAAAAGAACAGCCCAAGGCACCTGGAAGAAGCACGAGGCTCATCTGCATATAAACGTCCTGGAGATACTCCTAGCAATGCAGTCCTTTCAAGACTCTCTCCCTGTGGGAACAATTGCGGTTCAGACGGTCCGTGGTCTGGTACATAAACCGGGAGGAACCAAATCTTGTCTCCTGTGTCGAGAAGCTCTGAGAGTATGGGACTGGGTAACTCCCACCCACTGCTTTCTGATAGCAACGCACATCCCGGGGAAATCCAATGTGATAGCAGACAAGCTAAGCAGGACAATTCTTTTGCCTCACGAGTGGTCCCTAAAGAAACAAGTAGCTGAAAGGATTTTTTGCAGATGGGACCAGCCTTGCTGTGATCTCTTTGCAACCCCAACAAACACGAAATGCAGCAGCTACTTCGCCCTAATTCCCCTGCTGGGGGATGCCGCAAGGGATGCACTGGTGCACAATTGGCCCCTGGGTCCCCTTTATGCTTTTCCCCCTTTCTCTCTAATACCCAAAGTATTACAGAAAGGAAAGACTCTGGAAAGGACCATAATCTTAATAGCCCCTTACTGGCCTCGTCAAATTTGGTTCCCCTTCCTTCAACCTCATCTATTGGAAGAACCTTGGTTCCTGGATCCGGTTCAGGATCTTCTGACCCATTCATCAGGGGCTCTTCATCCTTCTCTTCACTCCCTCAAACTGACAGCTTGGCTGCTCTTAATTCCAAACATAGCCAGGATTCACAACCCCTCAGCCGAGGCTCAACATATTTTAACATCCTCTCATAAGTCATCTACCAGAAAATTATATCTTAGCAAATGGAAAAGATTTTCTATATGGGCATCTCAGAATGATACTGATCTGTACCTAGCTTCAGTTTCATATATTCTGGAGTTTTTGGCTTAACCTTTCAATGAAGGAGCCGCTGCAGCTACCATTAGAGTTCAATTAGCAATCTCGAATTTTCATATTGGTATCCAAGGTTTTAATGTCATGTCACATTGACTTTCTAAAGCCTTTCTCAAGGGTACTATTCATTTGAGACCACCCATCAAAACTCCAACCATGCCATGGAATCTAAAGTTTGTTCTTTCCCGAATTATATTACCTCCTTCCGAACGAGCCTCATCCTGTGATTTGAAATATGTCTCATGGAAGACCATATTTTTAATAGCTATCACTTCTGCTTGGAGGATTTCTGAGTTACAGGCCTTGACCATCAAACCTCCTTATCTGATTTTCCATAATGACAGATTCTCGCTCAGAACTAATCCATAATTTTTACCCAAAGTTCGTTCAGAGACAAATCTCAACCAATCTATTGAACTGCCTGTTTTCTTCCCTAAATATACAAATAAGATGGAACACATGCTGTACAAATATGATGTTCATAGGCAACTCCGATTTTATTTGGACAGGACCATACAATTCAGAAAAACAGAACAGTTCTTTGTCTCTCTTTCGAAATCAACAAAAGGTGCTCCAGTGACAAAAGTCACCTTGTCGAGATGGGTATCCGATTTGTATTTCTTTCACTTCTAGTTCAGTGAATGCTCCATTACAACAAAAAAAATAAAGCCCCACTTTACTAGAGCTGTTGTATCTACCTCGTCAGCCTTCTCTGCCAGGTTACCATTAGATACTATTTGTGCAGCAGCTACCTGGTCAAGGCCTCATACCTTCATCACTCATTACAGAGTAGACAAGGCCTCCAGGGACAGGGCTTCCTTTGGTTCCACTGTTCTGAGGAACATTCTCCTGTGAGCCACCAGTGAAACATGGTGTTTGGGACGCTACCAATCAGTAAGAATGAACGGTGAGATAGAACAACTTCACATAAAGAAGTTGTGTACTCACCATAATGTTTCATGTGAGCTGTTCATCTCGCCTTCATTCTTACGTCCCACCCTCCAACCCCCATCCAGTCTGCTTGAGGTCTGAGACTTCTTTTATTTATGGTGTATTGTCTCTTATCCAGTTCTTAGGGTGGCATATTAATCAATATAGGTAGCCAGTAGGCAGCAAACAAGATCTGAGGGAAGATCAAGGTGCATCATGGGATAGGGAGTTGGCCACGAGCTGGCTGAAGACCTTGCGCCCTTGCAGTTGGCTGAGTCGGAGCAGAGGATTGGCTCCGAACCCATCAGTAAGAATGAAGGCGAGATGAACAACTCACATAGAATGTTATAATGAGTACATAACTTCGTTTTATCTGCTTAGTAAAATATTGGCAGAGGGCTAAACTAGTTCAGTGTTGGAGTAGTAAGATACTTTTATGACAAAGCAAAAGAAACGTTTAGGAGGTTAGTTCAGAAAAGTATGAGAGTTTATGAATAAGAATAGTTGATCATTTACTCCATAGCAGTTAACTGGCACTTGGTCTTTTACTAACTTTTCCCTTTACATTTTAAGCAGTAATTAATTACTGACCCAAAGGAATTGGCTTTAGCATTCACCAATAGTATATTTGGGGGAGCAAATGGTGCAGGCTATAAAGATGGTGGATAACTTAAAGAATCAAGATTCCTTGGCTTATGAGCATACATCTGTGATATGAAGGGAGGCTTTTTTAAATAAATTATCATAATTAACATTTTTCATGCAGTATACATTGCATGTACATTTTTTTCTTTATAACTGTCATTCACTACAACTTTGTATAAATTGTTCAAGTGCCTTCCTTTTAACTCCCTTCTTCCTTCTGAACTTTATTCTGACTGTATTGCCAAAAATTACATTTATTACTATAAAATGTGCTCCTTTCTTTTTCTAATGATCCCACTTACAATTATTTTATCACTCTAGCAAGATTTATTAATTTTATTATAATTGAAAATGGAAATAAAAATCAAAACAACTAATTTCATTTTTGCAGCCAATAGAATTAAATGTAAAGCCTTACTGTGTCAGGGCACTTTGAATCTTGTGTCCCAGCTCAAGATAATCATTTCCTTAGTGACAACCATTTTCTCATCTAAAATGTCATACAGCTACCTCTTAACTAACCTACCTTTCATATAGGTGTTTTAAGGAACTTTGGGACAAAACTGGATTGGGTTGCATAGCTAGACTTGTAAAGACCCTGGTGGTCATTAGCCTAGTATAAACCTATGACAGAGTACTCTGTAGTGAAGCATTAAAATCAGCCAACTCATCACACTCCCAAAAAACATTTTTCCCAGTTAACTCTCTTTTCCATCACACCTCCAGCATTTGTTGTCTGCTTTTGGAAAATTCTTTGAAGTCTGCCTTGTGTTTAAAAGTACCTATACATCACTTCAAATAAAAAAAAATGTAAACCTTCTGGATTTGCTTGGGAGCCGTGTGTATGTCCGTACATTATTCCTTTGTAAATTGCTTTTCCAGTCTCTCTTATCGGTCTTTTCTAGCCTCCAATGATTGATTCTTAAAGTTGACATGCAGCATTTTATATGCCCTACTAATTATCCCTTTAACAAAAGCTTCTGTTCTATGTTTGATTAAAAATTCTACCAGTGCTGGTCTTTCACTTAGGACTCCCTTCCCTCTTCCTTTTTGTCTAAACTGTGCCTTCCGTACCAGGGACTGATGTCTCTAATCTGCACTCTAAATTTCTGCTTGGCTTCACACCACTTTTACATTTCCCTCTATAGTTATTTGTAAGTTTTCTCCAATAAATTCCAGTCTCTCTTACCTTTTTTTTCTATACCCCTACTTGCAGTCATCCCCACTGGCAAAAATCTCTTTTCTCAATTCCTGGGTTGACTTGGTCCTTAAGAGTACCTTCTACAATTGTCTGAATATAATGATGTGTATGGTGTTGGTCATCCTTGTTAAGGATTTGCATCCAAAATTCTGTTCCCTCCTTATTTTTTGAACTCCATCCCCCGGGCTTCTTCATCCCCCCTCTTCACTTTAATTTATAACATTTTCCTTGTGTTTTATATGTGTGTGTGTGTATGTATGTATGTGTATATATATATATATATATATATATATATGAGCCTTAACTGCATAGCCCTAAAATATCCACACAAATTGAGTAATCCTAAACCACCTTGTTCTACGCTGAGGATCAGCTTACCCCCACGTAACTCTCACCCTGTTTCCTTCCCAAATAATGTCCTTCAACTCTTTATTATTGTCTGCAGTGTCTTACCTGTTTAGCTTTATAAACAAGTCAGTCATTTATTTAATCAAAGGGGATAAATTCATTTTCACTGTTTGTATCTTCTTATCCGTATCCATAAACAAGGGCTTTCAGTTTCTCAGTTTTTGTATTATTTTTTGTTTAGTTTCTTCCTAAATAACCTTAGCTGAAAGAACCCTTTTTAATTGATGCACCTAAATACTTCAATTGGCTCAGCAATATGTATTTATGGGGCACTATAAGATGATGTGTGTCATGTAATTTTCTGCTATAGCCTTTGATTTATCATATTTTCTTTTATATCCACAACAGCAGATGTTCTGTAGTCCTATCTCACCTTCATTCTTACATATGGGTTCAGAGCCAATCCTCGGCTCCGACTTGGCCTATTTACAAGCTGGAAGTCTTCTAGTTGGCTCGTGGCTAGGTAGGTATCCCATGGTGCACCAGTACAATCCCCAGATCTCATTTGCCACGTCGACGAGTTCAGTTGTGGTTCTCTTTGGTTGTGGTTCTCTTTGGCTCTGGCTAAGTGTTGTATTTACTTAAACTTTTTCTAAAATTTTTGGGACTGTTTAGTTTAAAATAGAAAAACTGTTTCTGTATTATTGTTTAGTCAGTTAGCGTAGTTGTTATTAGTATAGTTAGCTTTTTACTTGTGCCATTTGGTGCAATCTTGGCCTTTTGGCCTTTTTTTTTTTATTTAGTATTGGTATTCTGTTTGCTGGTTTTCATGTCTTCATAGACTTGGTATTTGTAGGCACCTTTTGCTCTCTCTTAGACTGTGTGTTGTTAGTAGGCTAGTGAAGTTTTGGCAGTTTCCCGCTTGTTGAATTATTATCATTGTTAACATAACTACGTTCTGTTATTTCTTAGTCATAAGTATGAGTTTTTTGCGGATCCCCACTTGTTTTGTTGATTACTGTTGTTAACAGAACTAGGTTCTGTTTCCCTTGTTAATATTACTGTTCGAGTGTGTGAAATTTTCTACTTACTGTAACTTTCTAGGTCTGTTTTAGTTAGAAGACCTAGTTTCTCCATTTCCCTTCCTGCCGGGGCTAGGCCCGTTTAAGTTAGAGGACCTAGTTCTCATGGTGTCTTTCTCTTTCCTGCAGGGCTAAGCCCATTTAAATTACAGGACCCAGTCCTCCTTCTCCTTCTTATATGTGTGTGTGTGTGTGTGTGTGTGTGTGTGTGTGTGTGTGTGTGTGTGTGCTCATCTCTGTGAGAATGTCCAAAGAGTAAGGATCATAAGCCTTCTGACTTTAAGAAATGTATTAAATGCTCAGAAGATGTCCATAACGGATGGCCACGGTAACTGCGTTTAATGTTTGGGGGCCATCCATTTACAAGAGACGTGTTTATTTTGCCACGCTTACAGTCCTAGGGTGTTGCAAGAGAGGAAAAACAAGCTCATCCTAAAAGGTCTTCTTAAACCTTCCTTTGAGGAAGATCTGTCCAGCTCTTCCTCCTCTTCCAAATCTACAAATGGAAAGTCTAAGTCCTCTAAGAAGCCCTCCCCGGCACCGGCTGGTGTCCCGGAGCCACCTCTTAAAATCACCAAATCAGACAGGTCCACTGTCTCATCGGCTCCACAGAGTTTGGTGCCGACTGAGAGCAGTACGGTGATTACAGGGTCAGTTCCAAGTATTTCAGAGCCGACCACTGAGAACATTTCACAGAGCCGGTCTATGGATCATCTACCGGTCTCCCCTATATTGAAATCTCCGATACTTCAGAGATCCCACTCTCCTACTCTGTCATCCAGGTCTTCCAGGAGTTTATCGGAAGAAGATGTGGAGAGGGTAGTGCTGAGACTGTTGAAGTCATCTGCTTTGCCTAAGTTTCTGTTGGCTCCGACCTAGTCGGTTCCGGAGCCACTTGAGTCTGTTCAGCCCTCTTCGATCATTCCTCCTCCGAGCCTTGCTGGTCTTTCAGAGCTGGAGTGTTTGGTACCACTCATGGAACTTTAGGCTCCAGCTCCCCCTGTGGCTGTTTTGGAGCCGAGTTCTGCTCCGACACTCTCGGCGCCGTCCATAGTGTCTAGGAGCCAAAGCTACCCGGTCAGCCCTGACAGGGATGCTTGGAACCGAACTTCTTCAGTTCTGAGTCTTCCTCTTGGCGCGTTGGCGAGGGTGAGTTCAGACTCTGTCTATCTCGGAGCTGATGGCACCCTTGGTCTCCTTGGAGCTGGGGAAGTGTTCAGAGCCAGAGAGGTCAGCATTTGAGATTATGAGGTGTGTGCTTTCCCAATCGTCAGCTCCTACCAGAGGTACCGACACTCTTCCCCCTAAAGCACCTACGTCTGTCTCAGCTCCTACTCCCTCCATGGACAGCAGAGACCCTCAGCCTCAGGAGCCACTGGCTGGTGGCCCCCACTCTTCAGAGACCTCCCCAGAATATCCTTCTGAGGAGCCCCTACGGAAGAGAACATGTAAGAGGAAGCATGTAGACTCCCAGGATGAGTTTTTGACCTCTGACATTGACCTCGAGGAGTCAGAAGGGTCCTCCAAGTCGCCCTCTGATGATGTCTCCTTCATAGATATCCTGGAAATTCTTACAGAGGTGCAGCTGGCCCACTGTCACCCCTTCTGATGAGGAGTCTGTGTACCTGAAGGCTTTCGGGTCTCAACCTTTAGCCTCTTGGGTGTCTCCACCCTTCGAACTGATGGAGCTAGTTAGTCGAAAGGTGTGAGATGCTCTTGATGCCGTGGAGCCAGTCTCCAGGAGACCGAATAAGTTTTCTGCCCCTATAGAAAAAGATTTTTTGTCTAAAGGTGTTCCCGTAGATGCCATGGTGGTGGCCACTAAGAAGGAGCTAGCTGAGACGACGACTTCTGTTCATCCGCTGAATAAGAAGTCTCGAATGATGGATAGATATGGGAAGTGTATCTTTTTTCAGTGGCATTTACCCTTAGATCGCTGAACTACCTTACTCACTTCATGAGGCTTCAGAGAGATCTCCTTAAAGAGTTAGGAGATTCTCTATAGGGTACATGTACTGAGGGAGTCCCTGACAAGGTTTCTGCCCAGTTGTCCATCTTGAACTCTATCGTCAACTCTTCTATGCAGCTTATTTCGTATGCAGCCGATGGGGCGAGTAGAGCATCTGGTTCAAGAATTTCCCTAAGGTGTCATTCCTGGATGCGTTTGTGTAACTTTGTGGAACTGTTCAAGTCTACCTGTACCAACGCCCCTTTGGTTCCTCATTGTTTGGACCCAAGGTAAAGGACACACTCACTCACCCGGTGCGAGCAAGAAGGAAAAACGCTCTCGGCTATGGGAGTACGTTTTACTGTTCCATCTAGACCATACCATAAGGGTCAAAGGGGCGGTAAGATGTGGTTCAAGAAGTCCCAGAGGTCTTTCCAGGATGCACAGGGTGACTCCTCCTTCAGAGGCAGAGGAGGAGGAGGAGGAGGAAATGGTAGACGTCATGCTAGAGGCAGGGGCGGTCCGCAAAACCAGGGAAGTCGCAATTCCTTTCGGGGCCGGCCTTACCAGCGCTCCTGATGTGGGGCCCAACTGCTCTTCTCTGGGGTTGGTCGGGGATCGCATTTCTTTGTATCCAGAAGCCTGGCTGGGTATCACTCAAGACAAGTGGGTACAAAGAATTATTACCAGAGGTTATGTCATACCCTTTTCTCTTCCACCTTTTGTTCCCAAGAAGATCCCGGATGTTCCGCCCAATTACAGGGATCAGGCAACTGTGGAGGTCAACAAGGTGCTGTCAGAAAAAGTCATCCAAACCGTCCCGGTAGACCAAATAGGATCCGAAACTTACTCCAGATTATTTTTAGTTCCAAAACGTACAGGGGACTGGAGGCCCATTCTGGACCTCAGCAGATTGAATGAATCAGTAAAGAAGGACAAGTTCTGGATGGTGACACTGCAGTCTATACTCTCGTTGTTAGGGAAAGACAATTGGATGTGCTCAGTAGATCTCCAAGACGCCTACTACCACATAAAAATGGATAGGGCATTGAGGAGTCCTTTACGCTTCTGGCTGGGAGCCAGTCACTACCAGTTTCGTGCTCTGCCCTTTGGTCTCACCACAGCCCGCAGGGTGTTCACCAAATGTATGGCAGTAGTAACAGCTCACCTGAGACGTCGAGGATTCTAGGTGTTTCCATATCTGGACGAATGGCTCTTGACCGCCCCCACCAGGCATCTAATTCTTCAGACCAGGGACGCTACTATTCAGCTTTGTGCCCAGCTGGGAATTTCTATAAATTAGGAAAAATCTGCCTGATTGCCCTCTTAATCTGTTATTTTTATAAACGCAGAGATAGACACAGTAGACATGTTAGCTCGTCTTCCTGCCGAAAGGGCACAGAATCTGGTTCTTCAAATTCAGCATCTTCTCCCCTTACGAAAGGTCAAAGCCAAGATTATTCTGCAGCTTCTAGGGACATGGCTTCCACCATATTACTAGTGCCACTAGCCAGACTACACATGAGAATTCTTCAGTGGCTCCTGTCGTCCCAATGGTCCTTTCAGCACCTACCATTATCTCATCACATTCTGCTGACAGAATCATGCAAGAAGGACCTCCTTTGGTGGACACTACCCAATCAGCTAACCACGGGCACTTCATTTGTTCCTCACCAACCCATTGCCACCGTGACCACGGATGCCTCACAGATAGGGTGGGGGGTATTATCTTGGCAGGACTGTCCAAGGCACATGGCTAGATCTTGAGGCTCACCTGCATATCAGTGTTCTAGAGATGAGGGCGGTGCTCCTGGCGTTGCAAGCACTCCACGACCTTCTGCCTCTGGGGACTATAGAGATGAGGGCGGTGCTCCTGGCATTGCAAGCACTCCACGACCTTCTGCCTCTGGGGACTATTGCAATACAATCAGACAACATGTCAGTTGTATGGTATATCAACAAACCGGGTGGAAGCAAATCTTACCCACTTTGTCGAGAAGCCATGCAAGTTTGGAAATGGGCGATATCTTCCCAGCGTTTTCTGGTTGCAACGCACATTCCAGGGACAACCATCGTGATAGCCAACAAGCTCAGCAGGGCAATCCTGTTGCCTCATGAGTGGTCTCTGAAAAAGGAAACCGCGGAACAGATTTTCCGTAGATGGGGACAGCCTTGCTGCGACCTCTTTGCCAGTTCAATCAATGCCAAATGCAGCAGCTACTTCTCCCTCACTCCCCCAGGGGGAGTCACCGAGAGACGCACTTGTTCACGATTGGTCCCTGGGTCTCATGTATGCTTTTCCTCCCTTTCCTCTCATTCCCAAGGTTATTCAGAAAGCAAAATAGCTGGGAAGCAAACTCATCCTCATTGCTCCTTTCTGGCCATGTCAGGTTTGGTTCCCCTTTCTCGGGACTCTTCTCCTAGACGATCCTTGGATTCTGGACCCAGCTCCAGACCTGTTGACTCACATGTCGGGTTTGCTTCATCCCTCCTTACACACCCTCAATTTGACAGCGTAGCTGCTCCAGTTACATCCCTAGTCAGGCTTCACGACTTCTCACCCTCTGTGACTCGTATCCTTACGTCTTCTCATAAACCTTCCACTAGGAGACTATATTCCAGTAAATGGAGATGATTATCTGGGTGGAGAAAATGAATGTTGACCCTTACACTGCCTCCATTTAAGTGGTTTTGGAATTCCTGTCTGAGCTTTTTCACCGGGGATCTGCGGCTGCCACTATCTGAGTTCAATTGGCAGTGATTTAAAATTTTCATCTAAGTTTTCCAGATTCTAATCTGATGTCACACAAGCTGTGCAAAACTTTCCTTAATGGTGCCACTTTAAGAGCCCCCTTTCAAGAACCTGTTGCCTCATGGCCCTTTGAGCCTTCTCATTCATCCTCCTTGAAATTCCTGTCTTGGAAGACATTGTTTCTAGTGGTTATCATGTCAGCCAGACGGGTGTCAGAGTTGCAAGCATTGTCTGTAAAACCCCTTATCTGATTTTTCACAAAGACAGGGTGTCCCTTCGTACTAATCCCTCTTTTGTCCCCAAGGTCTGTTCCCATGCCACCTTGAATCGTCCTAGAACTTCCGGTGTACTTTCCAAATCATTCCAGCGCAGCTGAATACAGGTTTCACCAGCTGGATGTCCATAGACAATTAAGTTTTTATTTGCATCGGACTAAGGAAATCAGGAAATCAGATCAATTATTAATTTCCTTCTCTGAATCCAGGTCAGGCTTACCAGTTTCCAAAGTAACACTCTCTAATTGGATTTTTAGCTTTATAGCTTATGTTTACAATTCTGATAGTAGACCTTTACCCTTTAAAATCAAGGCTCATTCTACCAGATCTCAGTCTACCTCTGCAGCCTTTCAAGCCAGGGTCCCACTTGATAATATTTGTGCAGCAGCTACGTGGGCTACACCTCACACTTTTACTCATTACAAATTGGATTTAACCTCCAAGGGTAGAGCATCATATGGTTCCACGGTACTCAGGGGTATTTTTCCTTGAGCCACCAAAGAATAAGGTACTAGGCACTCTGTCCCATATGTAAGAATGAAGGTGAGATAGGACTACAGAACATGAAGAAGTTAGGCACTCACCATAACATTCCATGTTTGTAGTCCGTCTCACCCTTTATTCTTACAAACCCACCCTCCTACCTCCAGCCTGGAAGTACCTGGAGACAGACAAACATTATTATCCTATTTTTTATGGAGCCCTTTTAGTATTGGCTTCTTTGGTATTTTTGTTATTATCTCTCCTAGTTAGCAAACAAGATCTGGGAATTGTACTGGTGCACCATGGGATACCTACCTAGCCACGAGCCGACTAGAAGATTTCCAGCTTGTAAATAGGCCGAGTCGGAGCCAAGGATCGGCTCTGAACCCGTATGTAAGAATGAAGGGTGAGACGGACTACAAACATGGAACATTATGGTGAGTACATAACTTCTTTTTTTCAGTTCATGCCAGTGAAATCCTCTTGCCTTTACCATTAGCCCCTTTCTACCACAAAGCTACCATTCTTGTCTTTTTTCTTCTTCTATTACTGTTGGAGCCCCTGTAGCAACCAGTATTATGACTTTCCTTTTCCTTTGTCCCTGATATTCTGCTGAATATCCATCCTGAAGTGCTTTGTCAAATCCACACGTGCATTTCTCTCTCTGTGCATCATGCAACGTTGTTGCTTGCCTTCTTCATTTGATAACACACTTCTCTAGTCTTTCCTTTTTTGCATCTACATATAAGATTATTTACATTCCAAGATATAATGGGCAGACATTATGACAGAAAACTATTGCTCCCACCTATTATACATGGCAACATTTTGAATGGTATTTCCAATTTTTATCTTGTATGTATGCACATACTGTTTCACAGGCTGATCTTTTATACAGTTGTTTCTTCTCATCTCCATTTAAATCTATGACAAAATTTCAATACTTTGCATTGAGGGAAAACATTCATATAAAAGTAAACTCATTTTCAGAACCCTATCATTTCCTATTAACTTAGGACATATGCACAGACTGTGTACACTTTCAACAAATGAAATTTAACTCCAGATTGGGGCGATTGCACCAAATCGACAGCTGCTCCCACAAGCATTACCTAATCTAAAATTAAGGTTACCCATGCTAAAGTGTATGTTAGTTAGATTTTGTGTTCCCACTTAAAATGATTGCTGTCTTTGCTTTCAGAAAACAGTACCTTTTAGCCCTAAAAGGTGTACTGGCTATCTTTTAAAATAAAAACTAAAATGTGAACTGTTCTATTAAATGCATTTAAATTATTATAGCTGATAGGGGGCTGCTATTTGTTATTCACTTTACCCAATTTCAGACTCTTTATTTTTCAGTGAGCTGCTTGCCAAGGTACCTTTTAAATTTTGCTTTTCTGTTAGCATAGACTATCGGAACTCCTTCAATATTACTACTTGTAAGTGCAGGCACTCCCCCTTCAAGTAAAAGTAGTCAGCAATGAGAAAAAATAACAGCTAATAACTTTACAAATGTTTGAAGCAATCGCTGTACATTTCATTCAGAACACAATGTGCAGATTTTCCTTGGCCAGTTGTATTCATCTGCAGACTTCAACTCTCACTAAGAGCATTTGCTAATGGAAAAACGTGCTAATAAATTGCAGCTTCAAGAAACTTGGCATTTTTCATGCCTTTCGACATTTTATCTTTTTTTTCCCCCAAGCTATTTTCTTAAAAAATGTTGATAGGTCAAGCCAAGGATATCAGTCCAAAATTCTGCCTTTTTAAAAACAAGGGAAATGTAAATTCTGCATTTAACTCCCCTATATTTAACCCCCCCCCCACTGCACACTTTATAAAACACTTTACAATGTAGCCTGCAATTTACATTACAAAATGTCTTGTGCATATTACAAACAGAATTTTTTACGTAGAATTTTTACTGTAGTGTCCTTCTAAACATTGGCATAAGTAGGGTATATGCTGTACAGTCCACACTTAAGTTTAAAAGAAGTCATCAAAATTCCAGTCTTTCTCCCTCACTACTTTTCTGGCAAAGCCATATTTCACAAATGTAACTGATACTTTATAGTCTTCTATTTATTCATTAATTTCACTGTTCCTGGTCCTTTTCCTGGTCTTCACCAGACTCTCACTGAAGTCTAAGGTAGTCCTGATTCTTCTAGCCAACACCTCCTGTGTGTTTTCTCTCTTTCAAGCATTTTCCTTTGGAACACTTGAAAGAGTTTCACTGGCCATGTGTCTCTATGAGCATTGTTGTCAGAAAAAAGAAAAGTAGAATCCCTTCTGCTTACTAGCCCACTCTCTTGGATAAACTTTTTATTTCATGTTTAGCCTGATCTTCATCAAAAAAATAACTTTGATCCTCTAAGAGAAAACTGTTCTGAAGACAACTAGATGCAGCAACATGAATCTCACACATGCCTCTTGACATCCTATATTGCCGGGATAAATTTTGCTTCTCTTTTGTCTTGTGTACTGTGAATAATTAGTTATCTGATGTTGTCAGTCTTCATTTATCCTTGACCTGTGGGTACAGTTCCATTCCTCTGAACCGGCTCGGCCATAATACAGCTCACACAAGCCAAAAACTCTCGAGCTAAGTTTCTACCCACAATACCCCTCTCCAGATTACTCCAGATCATGTTGCAGAATGCATCAGCTAGATTTTCTCGCAGCTAAGTACAATCTTTATAGTTTTTTCATACCCTTTTTATATTTTCTTTTCAAACATTTTCCTACTGTACTAGTACTTAGAATTGTATATATTTCTATAAATGAATCTCCTTCTACACACTTTTCTGTTTATCCCTCTTCCCTACACTTCAGTGTTCTCCTCTTCCATCGCTGGTAGTTCATTCTTTACCTTTACTAGTTTCCATCTCACCTTCCTTTGTTAAACGAGTGAGTGTGCAGTTTTCCTTTACCTGACTGTATTGTTAGTCTACCATTGTTGGTAGTACTTTCCTTTCTCTACCCCCTTTTTGGTAGCTTGGGCTTGCCATTGTTGGTAGCCATTCCTCTCGTGTGTGTGTGTGTGTGTGTGTGTGTGTGTGTGTGTGTGTGTGTGTGTGTGTGTGTGTGTGTGTGTGTTATGAAAGGATTCAAGAAAAATATGCTATGGTGGGGTCAAAAAAATTCTCTAAGGAGGATTTTACAGAAACGAGGCAAAACTAAAGACTTCCTCTGTGAAGAGCAACAATGTGAAGTGAAAATGGTAGCGGAATCTGTTCATGAAATAAATTCAAATTGGACAGAGGATATAGAATTCTCCATCTAGGTATTTAACATTAACAAGGATTTTATTATTTGTAATTATTCTTCCAAGCCCCTTGACACTGTACATGCTAAGTTATTTTCAAAGGGGTTGAACAGTGCTCCAGCGTCAAGAGCAAAACTGGGGCAAACTATTTTAGACTTAAAATTATTTGTTAGAAAACTCAATTTAACTTTATGGTTTGGGGAAGCTTCTAATAATAATTCACAAATGAGTTGTTGCCTCACAGTATGACATTGTCCTGTTCGATTCTCAGCTAGAGCGTCTTCTGTGTGGAGACATGCGTGAATGGGCGTACCTTCGTTGAAGGTTGTGCGTCAGGGCTGGCAACTCAGCACGTAAAAATCTATTGCCAATCATTAGCGGACTGGAGTTCCGCTGTGGCGACCCCTAACTGGGAAAAGCCGAAAGACACAGCAGCAGCAGTGATACCCTCTTTAAACCATAATGTTGTATTGTTTGAAAAGTTGTGCGAAGGAGATATACAGAAAGTCATTGATAAACCTGATAATGGAAAATGTTATAATTTGACATCTTTTTAATGGGATATTTTCCAAAATACTGCTACTGATAAAAGTATCAGAGTAATGAAACCTGATAAGGGGTGAGTTAGTCATCATGGCCACCAACGATTACTTCAATAGAATGAATTGTTTACTTTCTGATACATATGTGGGCATTTTTAAAAATGAGCTAAATATTGCTTGTATGAAGTTAGATATGGAGCTTTATCAAGGCAGATTAGTAAGGATGAATATGACTGTATGGAAAATAGGTGTCCAGTGATAGCAGGGATCTTTGGTGTTCCCAAGATCCATAAAAATGTGACTAACCCACCCCTTAGACCTATTGTGGATGCCAATAGGAGTAAAACTTATTATGTAGCAACAGTTTTGGATGGCTTGTTAAAAGAATCAGTTGCGATGTTTCCCCAGATTTGTTGTGATTCCTGGGACTTATAGATGAAAATGGCTGACAGTTTATCTGGTGAACACTGTTTATTAGTCACGATTGATACGTATAACATATATTCAGTAATCCCCCATGTTGAGGGGTTAAAATGGTTGGAAGAAATTTTGTGGGACATTAACACATTGTCCCAGGATTGTATCAATTTAGCCGTAGCTTGATGGATATAGTTTTATCTAATCATTTTATTTTGAGGGCCAGTTATTTCAGCAAGCCAATGGTGTAGCTTTGGGGGCAGAATGTGCCTCCAGCTTTGCAAATTTAGTGATGGCCTATTGGAAAAAGATTTTTATTTTTAATACTCATTTAAATTGAGTTGGTCTTATCACACCTGCTTTTTGGTTGACATATTTATTGTGTGGACAGATACTGAAGAAAGACTTTTAGAATTTTTTGATTGTACCAGTGGATCAAATTCTTTTTTAAAATGTTCTTATTCTTATAGTGTTAATACTATAGTGTTTTTAGATGTGGAAATACATAAAGATTGTTAAAGTTCCAACAGCTACCTCCACTATCATAGTTGCCATCCGAAATTTCAGAAGAACTCTGTTATGAAGGGCCATTTAGTAAGGCTAGCCCTGATGGTGTCAGATGATGCATTATTTTTAGTGGGGTGTGACAAGCTGTTGGATATGTTCATCAAGCGGGGGTATCCTAGTGATTTCTTAACATAAATCAAGGATAAAGTAGTGAGCAAGAGGCTTAGTGGTTTTTATTGTCCTCTATTATCCAACTCCTATTTAAGGAATAGGGACCAGGTGAATGTCTTAGTCAAATTTAAGTATAAACACACAGGATGATTTTAGTAAATCATTTATAACTACCTTTTTTGTTGATGCTTTCGACATATGAAATGTGATTGTTGTTGATTGGTTTATTTTTCTCAGACTTGTAATTGAAAAGGTTATTGGGGGACAAGCCCAAAATTGTTTTAGAAAAAAACAAAGGTTTTAAGGAATTGTTGGAAAAAGGACAACATAATAATAAAAATAGGATGAAACAGGGTATGTTTAAATGTGGCCATTGTGCCTATTGTAGTTGTATTCTAGTTGGTGAGTCTGTTTATATTAATGGCTGACATTTTATGTCCTGTGGGTATTATAATTGTGACTCTAGTTTGGTCATTTATGCAGCATGTTGTAATTTTTACCCTGCTTTTTCTATAGAACAACTTCTAGAAAATTAAGAGGTAGAATAGATGAGCATGAACTAGAAATTAAAAACTGAAAAGTTACTAATGCATCATGGAGACATATTCAGAACCATCTTACACGTTATTTTAAATACAGGAACATGGACTAAGTTAAAAGGGACCCTAGAGGTTTTGTAATAGCTGGACATTTATTGTTAAGAGAATTAATGTGGCAGCTTAATTTGAATGCCCAGGTTACCCCGGGTTTAAACGAGGCTTGCTCCATAAGTTCTGCAGTTACAGTATTACAAGACTTAGTTTTAAGTAATTGTATTTTGTTATATGATATTTTTTACGTGATATTTTTATGAATATGGTTATTAGACTTTGTGAGCATTGATTATTATATTATACTTGTATATTGTTTAGGTTTAAATATTTATGTCTACTGTATCAGTTAATTGGTTCACATTCAGTAACCAGGTCCTTGTGGAAAGGAAAAAATAAATAATCTTAAAAGGGTTAATTTAAATCTTTATTTGAGGAGGCTCAGTCTAAGTCCGACGCATCTTCCCCTTCCATCCCTTCTTTTTCCTTTAAATCGGGACTGGGACAGAATAGGAGTCATTTGGTGCCGGCATCCCCTTCAGTGCCGGCAGCCAAGAAACGTAAACCTTCAGCTTCCACCAGCGGAACCAAAATATGAAGCTAAAAAATTACAGAGCTGTTTTCCTTGACACTGTATGCTGTAACAACTTCGGCACCACAGGTCTCAGTGATGGCCACCTCTGTACCGACAACTATAACATCCCTGTCGGTACCAGCTCCTCCTGTAACACTAGCGGAAATATTGGAACTGACACCACCCCCGGTGGCAAAGCCTAATATTATCAGTGTACCCAGGATGAGATATTCTCCTTTAATTGACCCCTTTGTGGGGCAGCTCCCACGTCCATTCCTAGAAAGACCAGAATATTGCTCAGGCTTCTCTGTCCATTCCTCCAGGAGTCTGACTGAAGTTGAAGTTGTGAGGTTGGTGGATCAGCTCCTAGTGGCTTGGGATTTCTGTCTCCCAAGCCCCACCCCCTTCTGGAGTTAGGGTTTTCTCTCCCAGGACTCCACCAAACTTTCCTCCTCTAACCCCCTCTGAGGGCTTAGAGCTTACAACTCCATTTCCTCCGGTTCGAGCTGCTCCAGTGCTGACAGCCTTTTCCCCTTTGGTTCCGGGATCTGCTTTGAGTTCCTCAGTTCCATTAGGACTGACAGGCTTCTGAGCTGTAGCTCTGCTGCTGGATCCAATGTGTTGGATTGGCTCCGGCTTTTTATTTGGAGTCGTCCTTGACTCTCGGTGCTTCAGCTGACATGGGCTGTTCCTCGGCTCCTAATTCAGGGGTAGGTTTCTCAGAGTGGGGTGGGAAAATGGTTCTGAGGTTGTCCTTCTCAGTTCCAAGCTCCCTTTCCTCGTTAGAGGGCCCTGCCTTCCAGGTTATGGAGAGGGCATTGGCCTCTGCAGGTTCTCAGCTGGCCCCTCCAGCATCGATGTATCACCCTGGGACTCCCTCTTGCCCAGAGCTGCCACCAACCTCTACGCCTGGACAGTGAGCACCTAAGCTGCAGGATTTCCTTGCTCAGGGCCCCTCCTCTTTTGAGTCCTCTCCAGAGATTGCCACTAAGGGGACACCCTGGAAGAAGATGTGTAAGAGGAAACTCCTAGATTCCCCTGATGAATCTGTCACAGAAGACATAAACTTCAATAATAGGGAGGCTTCCCCTTGGTCACCCCATAAGATGTCTCTTTTTGCAGACATACTAGAAATTTTGAAAGAGGGGTAATTGGAAGCCCAAAGACCCTACCTCTGAGGAGTCTGTGTACCTGCAAGGTTTTGTTGCTAGTCTATCTACTTCTTGGGTGATCCTTCCTGCTGACGACATTATCAGATTAATCAAGCAGCAGGCTTGGAAGGCCCCTGACTCCATAGAGCCAAATCCTAGGAGACTGAACAAATTTTTTTTTTTTAGCACCAGAAGACCACCAGCATTGAGCTAAGGGGTTAGCATTAGATGCAATGGTGGTTGCGGCAGCCACCATGAAGGAACTTGCAGGAGAGAGTGCCACTGTTCATCCCCCTAATCGAGAGATTCGGAAAGCAAGTGTATGCTTCATCGACCTTCACTTTAAGGTCTTTTGAATTTTATGGCACTTTACTAGGCTCTATCAGTTACCCTTACAGGAGCTGTGTCTGAGGATGTCCAAGATAAAGTGACCTACCAGCTGGCTACCCTGGAGTCCATTTCCAACTCGTCCATGAGGCTCGTCATGCATGCAGCCGAAGGGATAACTAGAGCAGCAGATTCCGGCATTGCCATAAGGCGACACACCTGGATGCTGTTATGTGAGTTTGCAGAGCTATTTAAGTCTTCTTTCGTCTGTGCTCCTTTTGATGGATCTTCCGTGTTCGGCCCCAAAGTCAACATTATCCAGGTGCAAAAAAGATGGAAAGACCCTATCTGCAGTGGTGTTATGTTTTTCTGCTCCCCAACAATCCTACTGTAGGAACCAGAGGAGCTGTAAGATGTAGTTCAAAAAAATCTCAAGGGCCTTTTCAGGACACACGTGGCAGTGGCTTCCCTAGGGGAAGAGGGGGAGCTCCAGTGTAAGATGCTGATCTTGCAGCAGAGGTGGCCCGCAAAGTCAGGGTTCCAGTGAATATTTCTTTGGCAAAACCGACCAGTGCTCCTGAAAGGGGCCTGATTGCTTATCTCTGGAAGCAGTCCGAGGGAAGGTTCTCTTTGCACTTGAGAGCCTGGTGGCAGGTAACATCAGATACTTGGGTGCAAAGGATCATTGCCAGAGGTTATCACATTCCCTTTACTCTCATTCCAAGATCAAGAAAAAGACTCCCTGATGTTCCACCCAGTGAGAGGGATCATGCAGCTTTGGAAATTCAAAAGCTGCTGGAAAACAGTGTCATCCAAGAAGTCCCACCAGACCAGATAGGATCCAGATTTTACTCAAGGTTCTTTTGGCGCCAAAAAGACAAGGGACTTGAGACCAGTTTTGATCTCAGCCTTCTGAACAAGATTGTTCAGCAAGCAAAATTGCAGATAGTCATGGTACAGTCTATCCTACCCTTCTTAGAGTAAGATGATTGGATGTGCTCTGTAGATCTTCAGGACACGTATTACCGCACAAAAATGGACAAGCGCTCCAGAAGGTTTCTCCGCTTTCAGATAGGAGCCAGACATTTTTAGTTCAGGGTGCTGCCCTTTGGCCTCATCACAGCCCCCAGGGTGTTCACCAAGTGTTTGGCAGCAGTGACAGCTCACTTGAGACTGCACAAATTCTGGATGTTTCCCTATCTAGACAACTGGCTCATCAGTGCTCCCACCAGTCATCTACTGCTTCAAGCAGCAGATTTCGTTCTTCACCTTTTTGCTCATCTGGGCATTACAGTGAATCAGTCAAAATCTCAACTAAGTCCAACTCAAGATTTGGAGTTCATAGGAACCCATCTAAATACCATCACTTGTACAGCTTCCCTTCCTCTACACAGGCTTCAGAAGATGAGATCAAGTGCAAGCCATTCTCTCCAACAACAAGGTTCCTGTGTTTTTAGTTCTTCAAACTCTATGGTCAATGGCAGCAGCCATCACTTTAGTTCCACTAGCAAGATTTCACATGAGATGACTTCCGTGGCTTTTGGTATCCCAGTGGTCCATCCTAACACATCCAGTGATGCATCCCATTTTAATAACCAGTCGCTGCAAGAAAGATTTATCCTGGTGGATACAATCTAAAGAAATTCTCTTAGGCCGTCCCTTTGTTCCACCTCAGCCAAAGGCCAAAATGACCACAGATGCCTCCCAGATGGGGTGTGGGACATTATCTGGGAAGAACAGTTCAAGACACTTGGTCCCCCGATAGAAGCCAATCTGCATACCAGTGTTCTAGAACTCAGGGCAGTGCTCTTAGAGTTGCAAGCCTTCCAAGCTGTCCTCCCTAGAGGAACGATTTCAGTTCAGTCAGACAATATGTCAGTAGTCTGTTATATCAACAAACAGGGTGGAACCAAGTCTTATCCCCTGTCTGGAGAAGCTTTCAGAGTGTGGCAGTGGGTGATATCTTCTAACCGCTTTCTAATAGCAATGCACATCCCGGGGAGCTCAAATGTGATAGCGGACAAATTGAGCAGGTGCATTCTCCTGCCAAATGAATGGTCTCTCAACCCCAGAATGGAGAAAGAGATTTTCCTTCAACCCCAGAGTGGTGAATGAGATTTTCCGTCACTGGGGCCATCCTTGTTGTGACCTATTTGCATCACCCCTCAACAAGTGTAGCAGCTACTTTGCCTTAATCCCCCCTCAGGGTGAGTCCCTGAGAGATGCTGTTCTTCACAATTGGCCCTCGGGTCTACTTTATGCCTTTCCCTCCCTTCCCACCGATTCCTCTTTTCTTAAAGAAAGCTAGCAGGTTGAAGCAAGGTGATCCTCATTGCGCCCTTCTGGCCTCGACAAGGCTGGTTCCCCTTTCTGTGGCCTCATCTAATACACCGTCCATGGATCATGGACCCAGTTCCGGATCTTCTTTCTCATCCACAGGGGACTGGTGCATCCCAATCTTCAGAACCTCAAGCTTACAGCTTGTCTCCTCCAATTCTGTTACTCACTAGGCAGAAAGATTTATCTTCTCCAGTCCGGAAAATTTTACTGGCTGCCTGTAGACCTTCCACCAGAAAACTTTACCATAGCAAGTGGAAAAGATTTTCTATCTGGGCGCACAGTAATGGTCTTAACCCCTTCTCAGCACCAGTTGAAAAGGTTTTGGAGTTTTTAGCTATGCCTTTCAAACAGGGAGTCTTGGCTTCTACTGTTAAGGTCCAACTAGCTGCTATTTCTAATTTCCACAATGGTTTTGAAGACCATTTGTTAATTTCCTATCAGTTGTGTAGTGTTCATGAAAGGAACATTGCGGTTGAAACTACCATATAAAGACCTTCTGGCTCCTTGGAACCTGACTATAGTTCTGCAGTCTTTGGTCCTTCTCCATTTGAACTGGCAGCTACCTGTCATTTAAAGTTTCTTTGGTGGAAGACCATTTTTCTGATGGCCATTCCTCCACCAGAAGAATTTCTGAAATTCAAGCACTATCTTCAAAACCTCCATATTTACTATTTTATAAGGATAGAGTTTCACTAAGAACCAGCTCATTTTTTTTCCTAAGGTGATCTCAGAAAATAGTATTAATCAAACCATTGACTTACCTGTTTTCTTTCCAAATTTCTCTAACAAAGGTGAATATTGTTTGTATCTGCTGGATGTTCACAGACAATTGCACTTCTATCTCAACAGAACTAAAGAATTTAGAAAATTGGACCAGTTATTTGTCTCCTTTTCTGGTCCATCCCAAGGGAAATCTGTTTCAAAAGTCGCCTTGGCAAAGTGGTTGAGAGACTGTGTTACTTTCATATACAATAAAAAGAATCTCCAATTACCACTGCCAGTGAGAGTGCATTCCACTAGGGCAATGGCCAAGTCCACTGTTTTCCATTCCAAGGCTTCCATAGATGAAATATGTGCAGCAGCAACTTGGGCTACCCTGCATACCTTTATCATTCATTACAAATTGGATCTGGCCTCCAGGGGAACAGCGTTTTTTGGCTCTCTGGTTTTTGGGAATATCCTTCCATAAGACCACCCAAGCTGTAATGTAGCTGGGGACTCTGTCCCAAAGCTCAAGGATAAATGAAGATTGACAATATCAAATAAAGAAGTTATGTACTTAGCATAACATTCATCTGTATTGTTGATTTTCATTTATCCTTGGCACCCCTTCCCCCTTCCCCTTCATGCAGACTCCTTGGAGGATCGGACGCTTGTGCTGGTAACTTTATCAGGTTTGACCTTGAAAATAGACTCATCAATTCGATATACATATTCTTTCTGCCTGTGTACCTGCAACTCAGTCTGAGACTTGAGGTAATCTGGAGAGGGGTATTGTGGGTAGAGACTTAGCTTGAGAGTTTTTGGCTTGTGCAAGCTGTATAACAGCTGAGCAAGTTCCAGGGATCAGAAATGTACCCAAAGGTCAAGAATAAATGAAAATCGACAACACAGATGGAATGTTATTGTAAGTACATAACTTCTTTTTTTCTCAAAATACACAGTATCCAATTGTTGATTTTTTTTTTTCTGCCACAATTTTGTCCGGATCACTTCTTTCTGCTGCTGTAATTGCATCTTATAAGTCATGGCTAAGTTTGAGGCAGAATTACGATGTGCCCTCTCAATTAATTAACCAATCTTTATGTGGAATACCAGTCCAGCTGCTGATTTGTACTTTCATAAAACTAATACAATCTGCTCCTTCCAGTTGCTCTGGTACAACAGGAAATCCTTTCCCCCACAAGCACTGTCATCTACTGTTTTTTGAAACTGCTCTTTTTGAAAAGCCTCCTGCTCTGTCATCCTTTTCTTCATTTCAGCTTCTGATTTTTTTTTTTTTGCAGTTTTATCAGTTCAGTTGAATAACTAGTTAAAGCTTCATCTGTTTTTTAAGGCTTTCTTTTAATTTACTGTAAACACCTCTGAGTGGATTTGATTTATGTTTTCCTGTAAATTACTGGAAGCCATCTCGCTTACCAAAGCTGAAACTTGAAGTGATTTTGCTAAGCAGCTGTGGGATTCTCCTCAGTTAGTTTTCTTTTTTCATTTTCTGGGTGATTTCCTCTTAGTAGTGTGTGTGTGTGTGTGTGTGTGTTAGTGCCTATTATTACTAATTTCACAGTAATTGCTGATCCATGTGTGTTTAGAGTGGTATCATGGTGGATGATAAGGACAGACATCCAAAGTCCGGTTTCAAAAACATGTCCGGACTGTAATCAGAAAATGTCAGTCACTGATGGACATGTTACCTGCGTATATTGATGGTAGAGAGGTTATTGTGGGGAGGAGGATGTTCCATAATTTGGCTATAGCGCTTGAGAATAGTTCTTCTCCAGCAGTGTTATTGGCTCTAGTAACCTGTAATTGATTTTTGTTGCTGGATCATAGTGGTCTGGTGGTGAGATAGGGTTGGAGTAGATACTGGAGGCATGGGACCTTTAGAGGATGGTTAACCAGTTTGTGGGCGAGTGCAAGTTGATGCCATTGAAGGAGGTGAGGGAGTTCTAGCCAGCCTAGTTCAGTAAGTGAGAGACAGTGGTGACTGTGGTAGGATGCCCTGGTGGCGAATTTGGCGATTTTGTTGTAGCAGGTCTCGAGTTTATTTAGATCGCATTGCCTTAGGTTGGTATATATTGGAGAGGCATAAAGTAGGGTGGAGATAAGGTACGAATTTGCAACTGAAATCCTAGCTGCTTTGGTGAGGAGTTGCTTATTTCTGTATAGACAATTATGGGAAAGTCAAACACAACAGTTCTCAATCAGGGAAATTAAACTTCTTCACAAATATGCCGAATGGGCTCAATCACCCTCAAAAGCGCTGGCAAGAATTATAAACATAAACCCTCCCCACCAAAATAAAGTAATCAAACTATAATAACAAATCTCTAGATACGGACAAAGAGATTATAGCGGCCTTTGAAGAGATTTACCAAAACCTATATGGCTCTCATGACCAGTTTAATGAATCATTATTTCGTCAATTTGCTGGAGTTACAATTTCCAGTGCTGAATGAAGCAGAAATAAATAACCTCAGAGCTCCCTTAAATGTAGAGGAAATTATTGCTGCTGTAAATCGGTTGAAACCAGGCAAATCACCAGGGCCAGATGGTTATGTGGCATAATTTTACAAATACATAATAAAGTATTGGACCAAAGACTTGTATATCAATAACTCAAAAACTATATTCATACCAAAACCCATGTCTAAAGCATCAAATCCAAAAAAATACAAGCTGATAGCACTCATAAATTTTGATATCAAAATTCTTTCTACAGTCCTAGCCAATAGAATCAAAAAAATCTTACTTCTCATCTCTTCTGAACAACTAGGTTTTATGAACAGA
The DNA here is from genome assembly GCF_019279795.1 of Protopterus annectens. Taxonomy (NCBI): domain Eukaryota; kingdom Metazoa; phylum Chordata; order Ceratodontiformes; family Protopteridae; genus Protopterus; species Protopterus annectens. The sequence continues at coordinate 132,019,467 of NC_056749.1, forward strand.
CAAATGTATGACAATACACTCACCATTGATTCGATCATTATTTAAAAAATGAAAGATAAATGCCCTAGCTATGCACTCTCAGTAGCTGGAACCAAAGCTTTTGACAGGGTAAATTTTGATTATTTATTAAAGATACTCAAGAAATGCAGCTTCCCTGAAGACTGTATAAACATGGTTAGGGCTTTATACAATAATGACACAACAGTACTATTTATAAATTAAAAAGCAATCAAAACCTATTCAAATTGTGAACGGTACAAGGCAAGGATGCCCACTATCACCATATATGTTCAATATATACATAGAACTTCTTAAAATATCACAAAGAACTTATCACCATTTTATGAATATTTCAAAAATCCCAATAAAGTATACAGCTTTTGCTGATGATTTAAACATCTATTTTGAATTCCCAAATACAGATTTGAATAAGATATTAAACTCATTTGAAAAATTCTCAAAAATATCCAATTATGCCATTAACCCAAAAAAATCAGTCATATTCCCTCTAAATATTCTAGGACATAAAGAATTCTATTTTCCCGAAACTGAAATGTCTATTATAATCTTAAATATCTGGGTATCATGTTCACTCACCCCCAATCTGATATGACTAAAAACAATTTGCTCAAAACCTGGACTACTATCACAGAGGACACTAAGAGATGGTTAAATCTCAATCTATCTCCAATATCTAAAACTGCTATAGTTAAAATGAATATTTTTCCAAGATTATTGTTTCATTTTAGTGCTATTAATCAAAATATACCCAAAACTTCTTCTCCAAACTTGAAACTCTACTAGGTAAATTTATTTGGCATCCAAAAAATACAAGAATAAAATATTCTAGATTAACATTACCCAAACAAAAAGTGGATGCTAGGTCTACCTGAATTCCAAACATACTGTAACATTATAAATGCTAGTCGAATTATACAAATAGCAAAGTTTGAACCATTCAACAAAGCATGGTATCCACTATGGATTAAAATATATTATAATCATCTAATCTCATGTAATTTAAATCTTAAAGCAGTACCCTTTTTGAATTCTAAGGCGTTAAAGTATTTCAAGGTCCACCCCATAATCATAAGAAACACATTAATATTTCAAAAGCTGGTATCCTCCCTAAATCTTGTAGATACTTTGGTACTGGGACAGCCAATACACCTTAATCCTAATATTAAACTAAATAATACTATGATAAACCTGACTCAGTACCCCAAAATCAAAAACATCACCGTATGGGATCTCTATCAGGTCAAAAGCCTTTCAACTGAAAACATTAGGCAAAGATTTGAAGTAAATAAAAGTTATAACACCGTAATCAACCAATTGACATACCTGATTAACACAATTACTATGAATGTTAAAATAGATCACCAATACATGCAAGACAAAAATTAAATATCAAGATGCAAAAAATTTTGGGAAAAGAAAAATAATAAGATCGCTCTTGAACAAAAATCTGCTGCTATTGAGCTTACTTTGAAACTAACCCCCCTCAAAAAACTAATTTACACCCACATTATGATTAATAACCATGCTTATCACACACACCACTTTTTCTAAGTAAAATTAATCCTTTACACACTCCTTATTGCACCATATGCCAAAACAGTGTTGCAGACACTCTTCATATTTTTTGTAGCTGCAAGAATGTTTACAAATTATGGTGTTCATTAAGAGCCAAGTCAGGAAAAAAGGGATACACTAAATCTACCCTGTCATGGGAAATGGCAATTTTGCATGTGTTCCCTACCAGTTTTTCCTATGAAAATAAACACATCATAGTCGCACTGTGTGCAATGATGAAATCGTACATAGCCCAAAATTGGTTAGATAGAAGTAAAATCACATGGGAAGAATTTAAAGGAATGGCTATAATGTACTTATTAGCCAGTAAACTGATTACAAGAAGCCAAGAAAAAGCTATCCTACTATCAGAAACATTGGAGAACGCTTATAGAAATCTTAGGTCAAAACTGATTTATGAACAAGTGACTACAACATCAGTATTATTCTATGTAAATAAGGAAAACTAAAGATATTTAGTATTGTAGAATGTTTACCCACAACAACAATGGGCAGGTCATGGGAATAGATATAAGATGAACATTTAAGGTAGCATCATAGTGTACATAGTACAAGATATAACGCAAGTTAGGTAGCTAGAATGTCTTGATGCAGTGTTTTAATGTCAGATTTCAATATGGTGTATATTATCTCTGTGTAGTTTTCTGTATTATAGTTCAATATGAACAGCTTGATTGTTAGTTAATTTTGCATATTGTTAGTTTAATACTTATCGTTCATGTTATATATACTTTATTAGGATTACTGCAACTTGATATTCCTAGTACCTCTTTTTATATTTTTCTGTGATATTCTTTTCTTGTATTAAAATAAGAAGTAAAAAATGCAATAAAAATATATTTGAAAAAAAAAAAGCATCAGCAATGGGTCCTGGTGGACAGCAAAGAGATATACATTTATGTCAGTATTATTATAACTGGTTAAACTTGTATGTTTTAACAGAGAATTCTGGAAGGGAAGAGGTTAATCTCAGTCCAGCTAATTTTGAAAAATAGTTTGAAAATTAAATGGGTTGGTTTAGGCCATAAAGATTATATTTTTCCAAGTCTGATTGCAGCCAGAGACAAAAATGTCTGGGAAAACCAGGACTAGGAATCCTACGGTATTGTCCTTAGGGGTGAAATAACTGCTACTTTGGAAGTGTGGAGGTTTTTTAAATTGCTTTATAGCTTTCAGGTGTTGCAACAGATCTTAGAAAAGCTCTGGGTGTGTATTGTACCAGAGTCAGGTGACCAGATATGATGTCATTCTATAACCAGCTCTGAAATGATTATTTAGATATTAGTGAGAGATATGATGGAACTCTCATAGCAGTGCTTTGTCTTTCAGAACCTGACGGGAAAGATCTCTCACATATATCGCACACAACTAACAACAACAGCAACTTCTTTGAGTCAGTCACCAGAGCTGTGGATGAAGGCAAGGTAGTTCATACAGCTTACCTTGATCTGGCCAAGGCCTTTGATACTATTCCCACTCAGGAATCCTAGAAAAACTCACTAAGCTAGGCACCAACCCCTATATCACTAGGTGGGTTGCAAACTGGCTCACAGGTAGAACCCACAGTGTGAAAATATCTGAGTCCAAGTCAGACTGTTGATCATTCAGGAATGGAGTCCCACAGGGGTTGGTCCTGGGTCCTCTCCTGTTTGGTATCTACTTCTCTGAAGTCCAGGCCAACACGAAGGAACTCTGGCTGACAAAGTTCACAGATGATTGCAAGTTGGGAGCTATTATTAACTCCCCGAGTGATGTTGACATCCTACAGAAAAGGCCTCACTGAGACCAATGACTGGTGTCAGGACCATGGCCTTAAGCTCAATGCCAAAAAATATGTCATCATCCCCTTTGGGAAAAACCTGGTTCCCATGAATTATCACATCTATGGTAGTCCACTGAACACAGAAGGCATTATAAGAGATCTGGGAACACAGGTTGACCGCAACCTCTCTTTTGACCTTCACATTGCCACTGTGTTCAGAAAGACCTTCTATGTGGCACATCTCATTACTGAGGGTTTTGCATCCAGGAAGAAAGAGGTCATGGACTCCCTCTATTCCTCTCTCATTAGGCCAGTCATTGAGTACAATGCCCCATTTGGCATGTACCTCACTAAACACCTGCAACAACTGGAGAGGCTGCAAAAGTACCTCACAAAGAGGATCCTAGGCCTTAAACATTTGTTCTATATTGACAGACTAAAAAAACTCCAACTATTCTCTGTCTCATATCGTCTACTTAGAGGCGATCTCTGCTTGACTTACAAAGCCATGTCTGACCCAGCTCTGTTAGAAGTGCTACATCTAAAGAAATCTCAATCTTTTCGTACCACACACTCCAGAGACCTCAATCTCATTACCACAATCAACAGAACATACTGGAGGGACAGGTTCATAACCCAGAGACTGTCCATGCTATGGAATAGACTTCCCATGCATGTCAAGCAAAGCACCTCACTGGCTCTCTTCAAGAGAAATCTTGATGAGTGAATGGGAAATAGAAAATTCACCCCAGGGATTACTCCAGTGGCTTTACTCGGTAGAGGCACTGGGAACTAAGGTTGGGTGGCACGATGCCAGGGTAATCCTATAGGCTAGGCTTGTAAAGGCCCCAGGGCAATTAGCCTAGTACACACCCATGAACCTATGAACCACACACCTCATCTTGCGTAACTTAACTAGGTAACAGTAGTTATTTAGTCAGTCAGGAAAATATAGTGAGACTAGTTAAGTATTGTTTTTATGCATCTGTGTGAATCTATCCAGCTGTGATATTTTCATATCTCCTGTGATTGAAACTTTGGTGTTTAACTAGATATTCGGTTTTCTCATGTTTTCTATTTTATTATTTATTAAATATTTTTGTACCTTTCATTGTGGCTGATCTTTTAGAGAATACTTTTAACATCTTAAGAGTACTTATGCTTATTTAAGTGACACTGTGACCACTCCTGAAAGCCTTGCTGCATTGGTCAAACCCTACCCTTTGTATTAGTATTAATTTTACTCAGTATAATTGGGTACCCTTGTAAGAGCCTTAGAGTATGTGACTGGTGGCAGTCTAATTGCCTTATAGCCTGGGTGGGGGGGGGCACAGCTGGTAAATCTGTGCCAGCCTTTCCCAGGTGTGTGTGTGTATGTGAAAAATCAAATTTCCATGTGTGTTTGTCAACTACTTGGAACAAGGACACAGTGCTCCAAAGTGGTCAGTGTGGAGTCTTATTTGGGGTCTGGACAGGAAGAGAAAGCGAGTCCAACCCCAGGTCTGGAGTGTGCTCTTAAGGGAAATTGTGTTTGATGCAGAGAGCTGCATCTGAAAATGGTGTTTGTATCCATTTTTGCTCTTAGTGGCTGCCCCTCACCAGTGTCAGGGGTGAGGATTGAGGCTCTTTGATTACTGCTCCAGAGTGGGGACTGTCACACAGGTCCTGTTCACACCGTCTATCTAAAAACTAAAATGTACCAGTTCACTGGGCTCCAACAACATTCTTAAAGAAGGAGACTATTATACGTATGAGCCTTTAGTTTTAGTCTTTGCCCATGGTTATAATGCATGCTATTTGTTTGGGAAGACCCTCTTGGTGTCCTCCTGGAGGGTTTATATTGGCACCAAGTTTACAGTCCTCTGCAAATTTTTCAGCCATAAACCCTTAACATTAGTGTTTTACTTTTGAGAAGTAAATGCCAAAGAGAAGTGGCCTAAGCACAGAAGCCTGGGGTACACCACTGGTGACTGGTCTTTTGGAGAAAGTAGAGCCACATACCCTAACTTCCTGAGCTGGGAGACTTTATCTACAGTGTCTGAAGTGGGATGGTGTTGAACATCTTAGGGAGGTCTTGAGATGTGCGGTATTTTTTTTTTTCTTCTTCATCTCCCATACATACTTTTTGAAGAAGTTGAACAGGGTAAGCAGGCAGGATCTGCTCTTGATGAAACCAAATGGACTTGGGTCAACAGTTTGTAAGTCGCATATGTTCTTCTTTAATAGTCTTATAGAGGAGGTGATCAGACTTGCAACTCCGTAATTAATTGGGTCCTTTGATGCCCCCACCTTTTGCAGGTGGGTAATGACTGTTTCCTGTCTTCTAGTCTTCTGGCTCAAACCCTGGGTGGAGGCTAGTACTTAATATCCTCTTGGGGGGTGGGAGGTACTGTTTTCAGCCTGACCAGTAGGCAGCCTGGTATGTTTTTTGGCCCCAAAGAAGCAGTATTCTTGGCCTTGTTCATGGGAGTTTTGAGGTGTGAATTATTGGCTATGTTCTCAGGGTCTGATTATGGGATATCATTTATTATTAGGTCTGTGGAGTTTCTTACCTTATATCTAGCTTTGGCTGACATGATCAGGGACCAGACTTCCTCGTTAAGATTAGCAAGAGCGTTTTTGACATCTTGAAAGTTAAACTTATTACATGCAATGATTTTTTTTTCTTTTATTGTAGAGCCTGTGTATATTTGGGCTCCACTACAGAGTTGTATTTTTAAGTAAATAACTAATAACATCTGGCGCTTCAGTACACACAAGCACAGGTAGGCATTCAACTTTGTACTGGATAATTACTAATGAACCTAACAAAAAGAAAACGTTTGGTTGCCTACCAGAAAAGTTGTGACCGTTTTCCAATTTACACATTCAGAAGTTAGTCTTCAAGATAAGCAAATCATTCACAACCAACGTCAACAGAGACCTTTATCAAAACATTAACATATACTGGAATATTCTAAAATCCGTGCCCCCTAGATACCGCTGTAACACACCTTAATGATTTATTCCTAAAGAAATTTTAAATAATTTTGACCAAGTACTTACCAAAAGAGTTAAACTCAACCCCGCACTTTGGGTAACAAAATGAAACCAAGAAATCTGATGCTATATAGATTTATAGGTGTATACTAGATTAATAACCACTGCAGCCTTTATAAGCTTAGCTGTGCAACCCAGCTGTATCCCTTGTGTTATTGTGCCTTAGAGGTTATATTAAGGGGTGTATGTTTGGGTATGCCTCTGTCTATCAGTGACATAGGGGTCAGACCAGGGGTGAATTTTCGATTTCCCATATACTGGTTTAGGTTGCTGTTGAGTAGGGGTAGGGAAGGGCTCTGCTTCACATGGATGGGAAACCTGTTCCAGAGAATGGGGATTCTCTGAGATGTGTACCTGTCCCTTTATGTCCTATTTAAGTCGCTAGCAATGTTTTTAAGCCCTTAGAACTAGTAGTTCTGATCCCATTTGTTTTGTGGATATGCAGACGGTCCATCAGAGTGAGATCCAAGGATGGTGTGTATGCCAGGCATAAGTTGCCTTTCAGTATTGGGTAGGAAGTATGGAAAGATAGCTTTGAAGCAGTGTGTACAGGACATTGTGTTTATGCTCTATATAATTTTTTTTTTTTTTTGGTGAGGACCCTCTGTAAAATTCTAATTGTTGTATTTGCCTGGTCAAGTACATATGGGGTGGGTGGGGTTTATATTCAGTGATGGGTTTGCTGATGGCTGAGTACAGTGGCCTGATGACTTCCCTGGACCTAGATCTAGCCATCCATCCAAGACGTCTTTTTCCCATTTTTGCACATGGGGGTCAGGGTGTCACTTCAGCAGTGACAGTTAACTAATACCAAGGTTCACAGTGCTAGCCCTGCCGCATTTGTTCTTGCATATCTCGTACTTCATTGCATGCTCACACACTTATGGCCAATTTAGAGGGTCCAGTCCGCCTCTTGCATGTGCTTGGAATGTGAGAGGAAGCCAGAGCACTCGCAGGAAACTGACGCAAACACAGTGAGGATATGCAGACTCCACACGGAAGGCACACCAGCTGAGAATCGAACTGGGGAACATTTTGCTATATGGTGAGAATGCCACTGTGCAACTCCTATTTCCCTGAACCTAGATGCCATGCCCTTATAAGTTGAGACATAGAAAGATTTTTATTACTTTTGACATGTAGGTCGAAAACCAGGTTACTGTTTATATCCCAAATCCTTGTCTGTAAGTGTAGATGTAGTGAGGGGTGGGAACTGGTGGTAGGATAGGGGAGCAAAATGAGCCCGAGTATAGCAAGGGCAAAAAGAGAGGGATAAACCACACTAGTGGTCAAGGACTAAAGAAAATAATCTAGCTAACCAATGAGCCATATGTTGTATCCCACCATGATAAGTATCAGTAATAATGTAAATGTAAAGTGCAGCAGCTTTTCTCCCTGATCCCCACAGAAAATGGGTTCTTCCCAGTCAGACTTTCCTAGCCATGCATCCCACATCTCTGACATGTTCTGGTGCCCTTGATCAGTGTAAGCAGTAGCTTGGGAGGTGAAACATTAACAAGAAGGGGCATGGGAAATGAACCATTTATAGGCTGCCCATGTTCAATAGAGACATAGGTGCCAAACCAGGGATGAATTTCCTGTTCCCCATCCATTTGTCCAAGTTGAACTTAAATTGGGTTAGAGAGGAACTCTGCTCCACATGGATGGGGAGCCTGTTCCATAGAAGGAGTAGTCTCTGGGATACATAGCTTTGTCCCCAGCAGGTCCTGTTGATATCACAGGCAAGGTTTAAGTCTTTAGAATGGGTAATTATGATGCTGTTTGCTTTGTGGATATGCAGGAGGTCCATCAGAGTGGGGTCTGACATTGCCTTGCATGCCAGGCATAGATCTCCCCTCAACAGCCTGTAGGAGGCAGAATACAGCGATAGGACCTTGAGGCACTCTGCATAGTACATGCTACTTACACCCTGGTTCTTTTAGTGAGAAACCTCTGTGGACATTTCAGTTGTTGGATTTGCCAAAGGGGACATTGTACTCGATAGGACTGATGAATGCTGAATACAGTGGAACAATGACTTCCTTGGACCTAGATGGCTATACCTTTTTTTATAAGTTGCACAACCTAGAAAGATTTCCACACTACTGTAGACATGCAATGGGCAAAGGCTAGATTAGTGTGTGTGTGTGTGTGTGTGTGTGTGTGTGTGTGTGTGTGTGTGTGTGTGTGTGTGTGTGTCCAAGTTCCTGACTATTGGGTCAACTGTCAAGGGTGTGTTGTTAGTATGATAGTTACCAGAGTTGGATGACTTCCTGAAGCATACTGTTAAGCATTTATTCGCATTTAGTTTTAGTCCATGGCTCTGGCACCAGTTTTGTCTGTCAGCCCTTCTTGGAGAACATTTGTGCTGGTGAGCACTTCCATGACGGCTCCTAATTTTCGATCATCTGCAAATTTAGTCAGCCAGAGGCCATTGACATTGTCCTTGATTTCAGAGAAGTAAATGCCAAAAAGGAGCAGTCCCAGGACCAGTCTCTTAGGTAGTCTGCTTGTGACTGGCCTCTTTGTAGAGGTTGACTCCCCAATTCTATCCACTGTATGACATAAGAGTTTGTACCTAACCTCTTAAGTTTGTCAACAATACTCGAGTGGGGGGGATTGTGTCAAATGCCTTGGTCAGATCAAGGTAGACAGTGTGAACCATTTTGCCCTCATCCATTGCTTTGGTGACCATCTTAAAGAAGTTCACCAGGTTGAGTAGACATGACCTGTTCTTGATATGACCGAATTGGGTTGGGTTCAGTGTCTGGAGGTTTCCTGTGTCATTATTTATCATTTCCATGATAATTCTTCCCATGGCTTTGCATATGAGACTAGTGAGAATTATAGGACTATAGTTTCCATGGTCTGAAGATAGCCCACCTTTCTGCAGAGGGATGACTATTGCTGTTCTCCCTTCATGAGGCATGAAGCCTGTTTGGAGGCTACAGTTAAATAGCAACCAGAGAGGGCCTGACAGTTCATGTTTCCATGCCATTTAGAAGGTATCCTGGGATATTGTCTGGGCCCATTGATGAAGTTTTTTTGGCCATAGAGGGAGCTTTAAGGACCTGTTTCCTAGTGATAGCAAAGAGAGTTATATTTGTTGGTACTTCCTGAGGGAAGGTTGATAGGGAGAGAGTGGTAAAGCTGCAGCTGAATTTGTCAGCCAGTAGGTTTGCTATATCTTCTGGCTCAGTGTAGATGACTTCATTTACAGTGAGCTCTTCACACAGTTGTGTATTGCCTTTGAGGTTGCGGACATAGTTAAAGAAATCCTTGTGGTTGTTGTTGGCCTGGGAGGGTGTATTTACCTCAAGTTTGGCTTTGGTAGATTTTATTTGTCCTCTGAGTTGTTTGTTTAGTTTGGTAGTGCTTTTATTCTGCTGGGTGCTGCACCTCCTAATTTTTGCCATGGTTTTCTTGCTTCTGTTACAGTCTGATGTTGATTCCATCTGGGTGGCTTGCTTTTTGTGTTCTACATTTTTTCTTGGTGGGTATAGCTGCCTCTATGCAGCTATTAACATGCTTGTATAAGGTTTTTGCGAACAGCTCTGTGTGGACAGACATGTTCTCACGGTTTATGGGTATTTGAAACTTTGCCAAATTGTCACTTAATAGTAGGAAGTTAGTCTTGGAGTAGTTTCTGAATATTCCTGGGTTAGCTGGGGTTCCCTGTTTTTTTTTTTTTTTTACTTTTACTTCAGAGGAGACCATTTCTGTGGTCTGACCTTACCAGAGCAAACATTATGGTAGGGGGTGTGCAGCACTCTGCCATATTATTAAGGACCAAATCCAGCATGGTTGCACCCCTTGTTGGTGTACTGACAGTCTGGTCCAGGGAGTATGTGTTCACAAAATCCAGTAATCTGTGTGCCTGTACGTTTGGTGTCATATATTTATTTATTTATTTATTTATTTATTGACATTTGTTAACCGGGTTTGTCCAACTGGGCTTGTGGCCCATTTTCAGTGGAGACCCGAGGAGAAAAGCTCCAGTAGTACATTTTAAACCAGTATAATTTTAAACAATATTGATATAATAGCAGTTATAGCAAAAAGATTCACATATGTTGGGTTACATACATAAAGTTAAAGTTGCATTAAAAAGAAGCTAAGTAACAATTTTACATTGATATAGTTCAATAGGTCAACAATAAAAATGTTTTGTTTGTATAAAATTATGCAAATGCATAGTAGACACATTGGAGAGAGAGAGGTGTAATGAGGTACTAAGTATCCTCCTTTTGAGGGTACATAAAGGGAAGGAAGACTAGGTAGGGTCATGGCAAGGGCAGGTTCTGGAATTGAGAAAATAAACTTTTAGTTCATTTTTAAAGTGTGAGGTGTGGGAGATTGAACGTAAGTCAAGGGGAAGTTTGTTCCAAGCATGGGCAAGGGAGTGTTTGTAGAGTAGTTTGCCTCATACCTCTCAAGTGCACCTCATTACGAGGAACGTACCTCATTTGGGGTCTTAAAAAGTTCATGTTCCTCGAAGTTCCTCAAAAGTTCCACATTGAAAGACTGTCACACATTCAGTGTTAGGATTTTTTTTAGTGAAATCCATTGTAAATAGAAATGAATCATATTAATTCATTAAAATATCTTCTTTATAAGTAAAACCAGGATATGTTAACCATCCTATGACCTTCCCAGTTGAGGTTGTTAGTAAGCCAAAGCCATTAGTATGTGTTCCACATTTTGCCCATTTGTTCCACATTATGAGGGCTAGTGTTCCTCATTTTAGAAATGGAAGGTTGAGAGCTATGGTTTGCCCACTGATCTTTTTGGGTGGTAGATATCAAGTAATTGTTGGTTAGAAGTACAGAGGATCCGGGATGGGATGTAGATGGAGACTAAGGAAGACAGAGATGGACAGAAGGAGGGTTTATAAAGAATAGAGTGTAGCATATGAAATTGATAAGGTAGCAGAAATTGGGGAAGTTCAAGCCATTGAAGAGAGTTTAAAGAAATGCAGTGGTGTGAGTTGTATGGGGAGTTGGTAATGAATCTGGCTATTTTATGGTAAGTCTGTTGGAGTTAGTTTAGAGTGGAGGCCTGGATATTGTTATGAACTGGGGCGGTGTAAAAGAGGGAGAGGAGGAGGAGGAGGAGTGCCTGGCCCAGGGTAAGTCTAAATTCAGGGGTTAGAATTTTTTTGTTCCGATATAGCAGATCTAGTTTCTGGTTTGTTTGTTTTTTTATACATTGGAGTATGTGTAGGTTGAACTTTAGTTCGACATCGATAATGACCCCTAGGAATTTTGTGTGGGTGTCAGGTTGGATAGTTGTATTGTTAGAAGATGCAATAAAAAAGGAGGTTTTGTGATGAGAAAGAGAACGGGGAAGGAAGAGTAGGAGTTTGGTCTTTTTGGGATTTAGGATCAATAGGTTGTGAGAGAGCCATTGTTCAGTGGATAGTAGCGTCTGTTGCGGCAGGGAGTGTAGTTCAGGAATGTTATTTGAGATGGATATAAGTGTGGAGTCGTCGACATCCTGAAATAAGGGAGGAGTCTTTGCATGAGGTGTAAAGATCATTGGTGAAGATGTTAAACAAAAGGGGTCCCAAGATGGAGCCTTGGGGAACACCAGTGGAGATGGGAAGGAAAGGTGAGGAGGATGAGAGTAGATTGGGCGGCGCAGTGGTGCAGCGGTTAACGTTGTCGCCTCACAGCAAGAGGTTCTCCGGTTTGTTTCTCGGCTGGGGTGCCTTCTCTGTGAAGTTTGCATGTTCTCCCTGTGTTCGCGTGGGTTTCCTCCAGGTACCCTGGTTTCCTCCCACATTCGAAAGACATGCATCTGGAGCATTTCTCCCCGGGCCTCCACTGAAAACAGGCTCTGTGGAACCTAGTCGGACTTTCACGGTCAACAAATGGTAAATAAATAAATAAAAAATGAGAGCCCTTTGACAGATTGTTCCCTGCCAGATAGGTAACTATTAAACCAGGCAAGTGCGGAGGGGGATAGGTGGAGATTTGCGAGTTTGCATAGTAGTAGAGGATGAGAGACAGTATTGAAGGCTTTGGAGAGATCTAGGAAGAGACAGGAAATGAGTTTATTGTTGTCTAGGGCCTCTGCAATATATATAAGTGAAGGAGAGGAGGGCAGTGGTGGTGCTGTGGTGAGGACAAAATCCATGTTGGGTAGGGGTAAGTAAGTGGTGTGTGAGGAGGTGATTGAAAAGCTGTGAGTTAATACATTTTTCTAATATCTTGGAGAGGGGGGAAAGAATGGCAATGGGTCGGTAGTTTGAGGGTTTCCACCTTTATGAAGAGGGATAGAGAAGAAAGATTTCCAAAGGGTGGGGACAGTTGATTCTAGAATAGATCTATTAATTAGTATAGATATAGGATAGGCAATTGAGTCAGCAGCAAGTTTGAGGAATGTAGGAGATAGATTGGCAGTGGAAGGAGAGCAAGGTTTTAGCTTTAGTAGAGATTTGATGTAAGTAATGGGAACTGGCTCAAAAGAAAACAAAGTTGTGTTAGTGGGACTTGGAGGGGTGGGTGTCGAAGTGATTCCCAGTTAACAGTCGGGTAATTAGTTACCCGTGAATGTGGTATTGGGTTGGATGGTGATATTCAGTAAGCTTATTTGCGTGGTATGGGTTTCACGGGTCATATAGGGGGACCTATAGCTTGCAAGGAAGTGGTATTGGAGTTTGCCTATGGTGATTTGAACATGAAGAAGCTCGTGCATTGTCCTGTTTGACCAGCCCTTGAGGTATATTTATTTTTGATGTAAATCAAGACACCTCCACCTTTAGTCCTTGTCTGTATAGCAGCTGGTGTACTATAATCTCGGAATACTGAGATGTTTAAGGATGCTTCTGGCTTCAGTCATTTGAATGTGATTTATTTACAGTCCAATTTGATTAGGGAGGAAGTTAGAAAAGGTTGGGAACCGAGATTTCCAAAAATGGTGAGGACCAAGTCCAGGATTTTATATACCCTAGTTGGGGTGCAGACAATCTGCTCCAAAGAGGTTGTATATATGATGCCCAGAAATCTCTGAGCATACATGTTGGGGGATGTACAAGTCTCCCATTTGATAGAGGGGTAGTTAAAGATCCTCTAGGATAATTGTGTTTGGCCTGATGGGTATGGACCAAGGTGGGCATAGAGAGAGTCCTATAGTTAGCTATTATATATAATAAGTGGTTTTATTGATAAGTTGGATGTGGATGAGTTCCAGGTCATTATCCTGTCTCACGATCCTGGAGATGAGATTTTATTTCACAAATATAGAGACAGCAGCACCTTTAGTATTTTGTGTAGTGCAGTGGTTCTGAATGCATGATAGGTGTGGAAACCTGTTGACCCTTTAGATTGTGGCTGAAAAGGGTCAACAGACCTGTCCGCTTACCTGGTGAACAAATTGTAAATAAATAAAATAAGTAATCAGCACTGATGGGGTACTGTCTGTGGTCTTGTAAGGTCTCTGTGATGTATACATCAATCCATTCCAGAGTAGGCAGTGCCTGTCAAGAGTTGGAGTTTTTTGTTGAGACTCCTAGCATTGCATATCAATACTTTCATGCTGTCCAGATTCTTTTTTTTTTTTTTGTTAAGGTGAAATCCTTAAAAAAAAAAAAAAAAAAAAAAAAAAAAAAAAAAAAAAAGGCATCTGTATCAGTGGACAACATATGAAAGCCTGGGGGAAAAGGGCACAGGTTATCTCTGACAAAGCAGTTAGGACTGTATACTGGTTAAACCCATTCTAATATTTATTCCCCCCAAAATGACATTAGAAGCTAAACCAGTTGAAGCCAGTAATTTCTTGTTTGTATTGCGGCATCATTTTTAGTGATGGTAAAATGCTACTTAAGGTTAGATGCATACCTGCCTCTGTCACATATTCCGATAGCTCCATCATGTCTCTATAGTTCAGGGAGGTTTGCCACAAGTTGTTTGCTCACACTGTGTATAGTGACTGTCGTGTGTGCTTGTAGTGCAAGGACTTGAGTGCATGTGCGATGTGACTTATTGTGGTACCCGACAGGCAACTAACCTTGACCCCATCCTTCCTTATTCTATCTGTTGAGTGGTGCACCATTGTGTCTCACTAAGGAGTCCCGTATCATTAGGATGTTGGATAGTGTGGAGGTCTGCCTTATGGGCTTCTGAGTTTTCGACATTGAGTCTTGATGCATGTTTAATGGTGTGTGCTGCCCAGGTTGAGTGTTCAAGAGGTGGCTGAGGATGCTTGTTCCTTGGTTACATTTAGGAGGCCTTTGTGGGTTAGATAGGTAACTTTCAAGAGCCTCAACATATGTAGGTCTGTGTGTTGTGGTCTGTATTGTGTGTGTGATGGAAACAGTGTGGTGTTGTGTGTTCCTTACAACCTGTTTGTTGTGGATTTATGTGAGAGCTTTGCCTCTAGTAACATTGTATAATTATATCTCTCACACTTCGTCAGTCTAAGCAGTAGTTGGTTGTCAGTAAACGTGCTTGTTAATGTGAGCTGAAGGGGAAGTAGCACCTATGATATTTGTAGTTTACTGGAGGTGCCATCTGCCATGTAGTGGAGATGGTGCTGGTATCAACATAGCTGCATGTAGCTTGGAATCTGTGATGCTTTGCTCCTTTTCCTCACCAGAAACTGGGAGTAGCACTAGGCCCAAGCTACTTCTTGAGAATTGGTATTAATCCAGACGTTGATGGGCTCAGTAAAGTTGCTATAGCCTTCTCTTGGCAGATGCCCTGAATAGAGCCTACAGCAGCTGGATGCAACAGCAATCCAAGCTGCACAAAGGCCCTAAAGAAGTTCTCTACAAAACTGCAACCAGATCACTCGGTGAAGTCCAACATATGCTGCCAAATCAGACACTAGCAGGAATCGGCTCCCCTCTGTTCCTTTCTCACCAGAAGCAAAGTAGTAGCAGTAATTCTAAGAAGTAATTTTCAGGTTTCCCAGTGATTGGTAATTATGTGCAAGGCCAGAAAATACTGATGTTCTTCATCTTTCACTGTTGCAGTCATCACACTTGTGTTATCTGCCTGCAGGTAGCCCTCAGTCAGCCTGAATACCAGAGTCTTGGGATTTCTGCATCGGATGCTGTCGCCTTTTCCATGATGTCAGGTCGTCAGGGGTATAAAACATGCAGTAGATGCCATTACATCAGTCTTTCTTGCCGAGAAGGAGCCCGAAGCAGAAGCAGTTCGCAAGTGCCGGTCGGCCACTACCTGAAATTTTCGCTTTTTCAAGTCTCAGACCTGAAGTCTTCTAAAGCTAAGTACCCCGTTGGGGATTCTTGTTTCTTGCCCTAACCGATGTCAGAAAAAATTAACAATTGTCTTGCCTGTGGAAAGCAAATACCACAGAGATTTTCATTCTTACTGCGTCACCTGTTTAGGCCCAGATCACGATGTCCCTAGCTGTTGGTTTTGTGCCTTGCTTAATGCCCGAACCATTCGTCATTGGGCTATTTTTGTAGCTAAATTATTTCGCTCTTGTTCTCCGTATTCCAAAATGGCTTAGGTAAGCCATCTGACTACCGATCTTCTGAAAAAGCACAAAGACAGTCACAGACTGCATGGGTCATATACTACCAACGACACTTCCGTTAAGCTTGTCGCCAGTCTGCCGGTACTTAGTGAGGCACCTTTGCAGCCCCTGATGCCCACTTCTACAGATTCGCAGGCCTCTGCTGAGACCCATTCAGAGTCCGGTATGCCGCGAGATGCTTCTTCGACTATGGAACCTGTGGATGTCTCTACCTTGGATGGGTCTGGAGCCGCTGTGCAGGCACCAGCTTCTGAGGCTGTATTCCGACCTACCGATATTCGTATTAAACAGACAACTTCATTTCCTACTAAAACTACTGAGTTTCTCAGGCCCAGAGTTCACACTATGCCTAGAAAACCGACATCCAAAGCGCATACTCATCCTCCCATGCCACAAAAACAAATGCTTAGAATGTCTGAAGACTTTATTACTCTAATTAGGGGAAGCCAGCCTTCCCCTGCCAAAAGACAAAAAATTGAATTTTCTTCTGATTCTACAGACCAGGTGTCTGATGACTCTGACCCTTCTGATTACCAGTACATAACCTTACTTACCTGTGAGGATTCAGATGCAGAGGAATCCATTCCCTCTGCCTCCCCTCCAGAGGAATTCTCTTTTGGTGAAACCTTGCATACCTTAAGAGTGCATTTCTGCTGGGAATGCCAGGACTATCCTCAGTCCAAAAAGAGACTCAGGGAATTTTTAGATTTGCCTCAGCACAGGCCTCTAGCTATACCCCCTGTCCTGGATATTGTAGACGATGTCTTCTTGGAGTCAAGTCTTACTCCTGACACCTTACCACCAGCTCCTAAAAAACCTGACAGGTACTACAGAGTATCTGATTCTCACAAATTTCTCTTTAAGAATCCTACTGCGGATCCAGAGACCATTTCCCAGGGACCTAAAGGCATTAAGGCTACTACAGGCAAAAACCCTACCCCTTTAGACAGGGATTCTAGAGCTTTAGACAGATGGGGTAAGACGGTATATACCTATGCAACACGTGCTTTCAGGGCTTTGAATTGCCAGTTTCACATGTTGAAGTACCAGAAACATATTTTGGAACTAATTAAACAAAAATGGTGTTACTTCCAGATTGTGCAGAAAATAAAGATTTACAAGAGTTAATGCAAACCAAGTTAGTAAACGTACTTTGCAATGTGAGTTTGATGCCTTAGAAGCATCTTGCAGGGCTGCTGTCACTGGGTCTGTACTGAGATGGCATGCTTGGCTAAAAGAACTTGCCTGACCATGGCAAAGCAAAATTACTTGATGCTCCATTAAATCAGGAACATTTGTTTGGCACAAAAGCAGAATAAGTTCTTAAAAAAGATGGAAGAAAAAGCTAAATCTATGCAAACAGTCAAAGATTTCGTACAGGTGCAGCCACCTAGATTCCATAGGCATTGGCCTTCAAAAAAATGGTCCTTTCCCTCTCAGGCCTTCTCAGCCCAAACAGACCACCAAGACTACAGTCTCAGGGTATGCAGAGATCTAAACAATGGAGTGTTTCCACCTTAAAACCAAGGAGTGGTAAGCCCACCCCCATATGGAAAAAGTTCACAATGATTTTCCAATTATCCTTCCCAGCCATTCCGAAGTACTTGCGCTCCTTGGAGGAAAACTCGCCCTTCATGCAAACAACTGGATGTCCATTACTCAGGACTGATGGGTTATAAACATTGTATCCCAGGGATACAGATTCTACTTCCACTCACTGCCAACACCAAGCAGGTTGCCAGACCTTCCTCCAAACCAGTGGGCAGAGGCTCAAAAGCAAGTACTTTCCCTTCTCCATATCAGGGCTATTCAGCCTGTTCCAGTAGAACAAAAGGGACAGGGTTTCTACTCCAGACTGTTCCTGGTGCCCAGAAAAGAGAGCTCTTGGTGCCCTATCCTGGATCTTTCTATCCTCAACACCTTTCTGGTGGTCCCAAAATTCAAAATGCTTACACTGCAACAGCTTCTTCCTAAGCTAGCCAAGGATGCCTGGTTAGTCACCCTAGACTTAAAAAAAAAAAAAAGAAGCTTATCTGCACATCCCCATAAGGGAGTCTTGCAAGAAATATCTACGTTTCAGGGCAGGCTCTATGCACTAGCAGTTCTTTGCACTTCCCTTTGGCTTATCTACTGCGCCCAGAGTATTCACAAAATGCCTGGCTCCAGCCATTGCATACTGCAGGCAGAGAAATATTCAAATCTATCCATACTTGGGACGATTGCCTGATTCAGGTAGACAGTCAGGAATTGCTACTTCAGCACCTGGCATTTGTAAAAAGACTTCTAACTTCACTTGGATACACTATCAACGAAAAGAAATTACAACTGGTGCCCAGCCAACAAATTGTATTCCTGGGAGCAAGCTTGAACACAACTTCCTGGATGGCATTCCTCACTCCAGAAAAGCAGGTCCATTTGACAAACTATTTCAAACTAATGGCCAACAAAACCCAGTTTATCTGCAAGGAAAGTACTGTAAGCCCTAGGGTTCATGGCCTTATGCATTCTGCTAATTCCATATGCAAGACTGCATATGAGGAAACTTCAGTGGTACTTAAAAAGTCTCTGGTGTCAACATTCTCAGGACCTGGAAACAGTGATTCCTGTCATACCTTGTCTAAGGGCATAGTTCATGTGGTGGGCAGAAGCATGCAACCACAACAAGGGACTTCCTTTCACTCAACCTCTCGCCACCCAAACTCTGACAACAGATTCTTCAGACTATGCATGGGGTCTCACATGGCAGGCAGATGCATTCAACGCAAATGGAGCCCATTACAAATTCCCCTGCATATCAATCAAAAAGAGATGCTAGCTGTACAGAATGCTCTGACAGTCTTTAAATACCTTATCCTTCCAGGACAGCTCCTGATAAAGACAGACAACACCACAGTTATGTGGTACATAAACAAGCAGGGCGGGACTCATTCTTACCCACTCTGCAGGTTAGCCATGGCTCTCTGGAACACAGCCTTGATCATCCAAGTGCACCTACAAGCTCAATTCCTGCCAGACAAGCAAAATTCACTGGCAGATGACTTGAGCAGAAATCTACTGGACCCTCACGAGTGGAAACTGGAACCCAACTCATTCAAACTTCTAGGAGAGTTCCCACCCCGGCCTGGGACCTTAACTTTGTACTGGAATAGCTCACACTTCCCCCTTTTGAACCTGCTGCTTCGGCAGAGTTAAAATTCCTCTCTTGGAAAACAGCCTTACTTCTAGCTATTAATTCAGCAAGAAGAGTGTCTAAGTTACAGGCACTAATGGTGTGGAGCCCTTCATTATTTTCTATGCTGACAAGGTTTCCCTCAGGACTAACCCTTCCTTTATGCCCAAGGTGGTATCCAGTGTGGCTTTAAACCAATACATCCATTTGCCAACCTTTTTCTCTAATCCTCAGAATAGAGGAGAAAGGATCCTGGACTCCTTGGATGTGCACAGACAGCTGAGGTTCTACCTTGACAGGACTAAGCCTTTCAGAAAATCTGACCAGCTACGTGTCAGATTTGCTACAGGGGCAGAGGGCAAGGCCATTTCGAAGCAAACCATTTCCAAATGGATAGCACACTGCATCCATTTGTACTACAAGCACCGTGGAAACCCTACCCCTATGGGGTTCAGAACTCATTCCACTAGAGCTACTTCAACCTCTACAGCATTTCTCAGGGGGCTCCCCACCAGGGACATCCTGGAAGTTGCAACCTGGAGTTCTGTACACACCTTCACCAAGCATTACCACTTAACTATTTCTTTCTAAATCCAGAGCTGGATTTGCTACAGCAGTCTTACAAGGCCTGCTAGCCAGCCCCACGACTTCTTGACTGCCTCCACCCTTCCTCAGCTTTGGGAATTAACCCAAGTATGATGACTGCAACAGTGAAACACGAAGAACATAGTACAGTTGTGCACATTTATTATAAATGTAGATGTTCGAGTGTATTCACTGTTGCAGTTCTGGTTTCCCTCCCTCCATCCCCCTGACTTTCTCTATCCTTTTTATCTGTTCTCTTCATGGCCATCTTTTATGGCAGGGGTATTTACTTTTTACTGGAGGTGTTCCACACCATGTAATAGCTTCCTATTTTGGGGGCTCCTGACATCTAGGGCAAGAAAAACTGATGTAATGGCGTCGGCTGCATGTTTTATACCCCCTGATGACCTGACGTCATGGAAGAGGCATCAGCATCTGACGCAGAAATCCCAAGACTCTGGTATTCGGGCCGACTTAGGGCTACCTGCAGGCAGATAACCCAAGTGTGATGATTGCAAGAGTGAATACCCTCGAGCATCTACATTTATGGTAAGTGTACACAACTGTACTTTCCTCTACTACTCCTCTTACCAGGAGTAAAAGAGAAGCATTATTCCCAGACTGACTTCTGGAAAGCAGTTTCTAGGCTGTTCAGTCATTGATAGAGAATGACCACCACAAACGAAAAATATAAAATACAACCAGCCAGTGAATCCAACACAGGTTTATTGTAAAATCTGTCTCTGACATCTCGGCCCAAAAAAAAAAGCCTTCAAGGAGTAAAGAGCATCATACAAAACTTGCCTAAAATACTATAACCAATTAACAATAAAACAAACAATTAAATGAGCATTCTCCAATTTAATTCTTCATTTAACCCATGTGGGTACAGAGTATTAAATTTCAAAATATACACTGATTGCTTAGTTAAAAGCTGTTTTTTAAGAAGTCATTCATCAAAAAGTGACACTTTTTTTTTCTCTAAAATAGTTCCTTGTAACCCTTCACTATTACTATCATGAAATTGCTGAAAATGTACTGCTATAGAGCTTTCTTCCTTTTTATTATAAATATCCCTTACATGTTCTAATAGTCTCACTTTGAATGCCCTCTTGGTCTCCCCAATATAAAATAAATTGCAAGGGCATCTGAGGGCGTAGACAACACCCTTAGTATCACAAGTGAAGTTATTCCAAGTTTGAAAGGGAATATTATTAATTCTTGGAAAATTTTCTACTACAAATTTACAAGCTTTGCATTTATTACAACAAATGGTTCCCCTGATGTTTAACCTCTAATCTATTTTCATAGCCAGGGTACAAAATCTTCATCTCGCAATAAAATTTTGCATGTTCCTTCCCCTTCTATAGGAGATTCCCAACCTGCCATAAAGTCATGTAGAGACATTTTTCAAAGAACACAAGTACTTCCAATAATATTTTATTTGTTCTACAACTTTTGAACTAAAGCATCCAAATGTTGTAACGAAATAAATAAATTCCTTATGTTCTCTCTCATTTTGTAACGGTCCAAGGACTGTCTACTAGCATGACAATTTCGTTTGTCAGAATTATTGCATAATTTCTTCCAACTCTTCTCAACTTAGGCTTTTGCTGCAGCCTCTTTTAACAAACATGTCTGCAGTTCTACCCAGTTCTTGTTTAAAATCATAGATATTATTGCACAACCTAGATATTCTAAGCATTTCACCATAAGAATGAGAACATAAGGAATGTATTTATTTCGGTACAAAATTTGGATGCTCTAGTCCCAGATGGAACTGATCTTAGAAGGTAAGATGAAAAAAATAGAGACTAATACAATGAATATTGCAGTGTGTACTGAGTGAGTGGGTTAATATGAAACAGAGGCCGACTTGTGCTTATAGTTTAAGGTAAGGGCCTTACCAGTTTGATTCTTCAGTGCTAAGTAGAATGATGAGATGAGACTGAGAGGAGCTTTCAAATCAAAACTTGCAGTAGGGACAGGCAGCTGAAGCACGACAAGGTAGTTGGGAAGGGAAACTAATGGTAGAGAGTCTAGCACTGCTTGCATGTGCTACAAGCCTCACGTCTAATTAGAAGGCAAGACCAAGCAGAGTCTTTGTAGTTAAGTATCAGTCGAGGTGAGTTGGGGGGGGGGGGGGGCAGTGAAAAACAAGTGAAATGTGAAACCCAAGTGCTAATGTCGACCAAGACCTGTAATAATTTGTCTACCTGTTAGAACAAACCACCACTTAAATCAGTGTATTTTAAGTGAGACGCACTGATGCAGCACGCACTAGAATACCAAGTCAAACAGATTAAGCAAAAGCTGAAAATTAAAACATAGATTTACTCAGAATAGAAAATGCATAAAAAGCAACAGGCAATACAGAAAACACCTGCACTCAGTTTATGAAGCTACGTAAGGTCTTTCTCCCTGCCTGCCCTTCATCATCTCACTTCTGACTTATCCCTCCTGTTTTTGCAGGAAAGTACAGAATTTTGCTTGACATGAAGTGTTGATGTAAAATTTATCAACATGGTAATAATAAACTTTATAATAAGTAAAGATTAATATTAATCTGTATCACAATAATTTATTACTACCAAAACAACTTAGGGAAGTTTGTAATATGGTTGAGAATTGCTTGCTTTTATAAATCTATTCTTTTTTAATAAGTGCCTGTAGAAAGTCTTCCTGAATGTTCGTTCCTTGAGATTTGAAAAAGATTTCTGTAACCACTGGCGCTTTACTGTTGCGAATTGATCATAATTCCTAGTGACTGGAGCAAGTACAATGTAAAGGAAGCAAAGTGTTGTTTTTTAAATGTCTGTTTCCTGAATTGAAGTTCCGTAGGAAGAACATAGACTCCATAGATTTTTTCCATACCAGGTTGTAATACCGGGTTTGAAAGACTTTTTGAGAATTTTGTTTTTGTATAATAAACTGCCAGCCATTTAGAAAAAAATCAGTTTCAAATTTAGCAGTGTGTGTGTGTAATTTTTGTATGAAAGAGAACATCTGATTTCTTAACATTTTTAATGCAAAACAGAATAGCTAGAGAAATTACAAGTTTTGTAACGAGTTCCTTTTATCTGTACTCTATAAAATTGTCCTACTACTTCATGTGCATTGGTCTTTCTCAACAAGTATACTTTGGTATGCCTTAAGATTGAAATACCGATGTTCAGCATTGGGGAAAAAAAGGTTGCTTTGCCCAAGTAGATGGGAAATCTCCTGTTCAACAGAAGAGTTTTTTTTATCTCACACAAAACAATAGTGTTTTGTGTCCTGTGCATTCTTGAGTTTGGTCAGTGCATTGAATCTTCTTTAATTCAGTAAGGCTATTCCATTTTTTTCATTCCTCATTCTTTTGCCATTAATTTATCTCACTTAAAGTTTTTAATACTCCTAAAATCCTCCAAAGCTAGTTACGAAAACAAAATTGCCACTGACTGTAAAGACAACCACAAAGCATTCTATAGCTATGTCAAGAATCTCAATGGCAACACTCAGATCTGCTCTGAGGTACAGCACAATGGCACTAAATATACAGAACCAACTGATATTGCCAACATCCTGGCAGATGGGTTCAGTGCTAACTTTACCCCCCTCTCAACCCCTAAAGGGCCCATCTCTATACTGGAAGAATGCAAAGTTCCCGTAATCACGGCTGCACAGGTAAAAAAAACACACTCTCCAAAGACAAGAACACAGCATCCATGGGACCTGACAACATCCCAGGCAGTGTTCTACATGAACTACAGAACAAACTGGCACCCTACCTAAGTACCATGTTCAATCATAGCCTCACCTCAGGCTATGTGCCCACTGAATGGTGCACAGCGACGGTTATCCCACTCCACAAAGGGGGAGCCACCATGGACCCCGGAAACTACCGCACCCATTAGCCTGACGAGCCTGGTCTGCAAGGCTATGGAACGTATCTTCATGGTACTTATAAACTGTGACATTGGTAATCTCCAAACTTTGGATCCCACCCTGTTCGGGTTTGTAAAAGGCAGATCATGTCTACTAAACCTGACTTCTTTGAAGCGGTCACCAATGCCGTAGATGAGGGTAAGGTGGTTCACACAGCCTATCTAGATCTTGCCAAGGCTTTCGACACCATCCCCCACTCTGGAATTATAGATAAACTCACTAAACTAGGTATGTGGAGGTCCTCACCAGAAATGTACCTAAACACCAGAGACCTTACAAACACAAGCACACTACACGTAATACTTCCTCTACAGGACACATTGCACATAATAGTTCATGCATCAGTGTCTCACTGGTCAAACCCTTAAGGCAAAACACAAAATCAAACATATTAGTCATAGGCGATTCGATCGTGAAACACACTGAAGTCTCTCACCAGGCTGGATAAGGAAAAGGTTACGGTCAGCTGTCTGTCAGGTGCCAGGATACACCATATTACATATGCAAGTGTCTCAACAACAGGTACGTTTATGACTCTGCCATAGTCTATGTTGGTGTGAATGACTTGAGATGTACTTCTCTGGACTATATGAAGAGAGACATCGCTGAGCTCTCAGAATGGGTGTCTCAGGCAGATATTTCCCTAGCCTTGAGCAGCATTTTACCTTCATGATGCCTCAATAGAAACAGAAAATGATTGACTTCAATAATTGGCTTAGCTTCTGGTGTCATTCTAAGGGATCCACTATCTGTCAGGCTGGGATTACATAATCGACAGACCTTCATGCTTTGCCAGAGATGGTCTTCATCTGTCACCCCTGGGATTTCAGCTACCATCTAAGACTCTTGCTACCCCCATAGTTCCTTTTTAGGCAGTGTTTCAAGGACAAAATTCCCAACATAAAAACTCCATCTTAAAAGAACCTGAACTTTATGCTGCTAAATGCTATGAGTCTCAACACGAAACTGCACTCACTGGAAGCTGTCCTCACCTTGGAAGATGCAGACATTTGTGCAGTCACGGAGACCTGGTTCAAGGCTGTGGCAATCACCCCAGCTATACCAGGTTACACCTCTTTCCACATATTCAGACCTCAAACTGAAGGCGTGAAAATTTAAAGGAGGCGGTGTATCAGTATTCATTAAAGATAAGTACACTTCCAGATAGGTTAAACATTATGATTCCCTGGAGGCACTTCAGGTGCAATTAACTGTTGGTAGGACACCTGTTCAAGTCATTGCCAGCTACAGGACCCCATCCATGAGTCAGGACACCCACTCTGCCTATTTGGACCTACTTAAGTCTATCAAGATGCATTCAACCACCATGGTTTTGGGAGACCTTTAACTACCTACCCATTGACTGGGTAAATTACTTGTGCTCAAACTCACTTGCCCAAAGGTTCCTCGACTTTGTTAACTTAAATGCGCAGGGCCAGCTGGTTGATAACCCTGCAAGGGGTGCTTACCAATATGGCGGACCACTGTAGCACCCCCCCCCCCACTGTGAGGTCCTCCCTGGTGAGATCTGACCACAAATTGGTCTCATTCGAAGTAACTGTCCTACCTAAACCCACCTTAACCAGCAGCAACTAAACTAAAAAACTTCTTCAAAGCAGATTATAACCTCTTACGGGATGATACATGTAGCTTCACTTCACCTCCTCCCTCAGATGGAACTGGCAACTATGTCGAGCTCTACACCAAGTCTTTATACAAACACCTGTATAATTGCATTGACTCTGCCGTACCTGATAGGACCAAAATAAGCTCCTCAAGGAAGAGCAAACCTGCCTAGTGGGCGACTGCTATTAGCAGGCTATACCATTGGGTGCTCTTTTCAATCATAGTCTAAGCACCAGCTTTGTACCAGATGAATGAAAAACAGCCACTGTTATTCCCTTGTAGAAAGGTGGTGCTTCCACTGACCCGGGAACTGTAGACCTATTAACCTGATTAGCTTATCTGCAAGACCATGGAGCGAATCATCATGGACTCTCTCAACAAAGATATAGGTAATCTCCTCCAAACACTTGACCAAACTCAATTTGCATTTGTTAAAGGGAAATCATGCCTGTTAAACCTGGTGGGCTTTTTCAAGACAGTCACCAAGGCCCTGAACAAGGGGAAGTCTGTGCATACCTGGACTTAGCCAAGGTGGTTGACACCATACCCCACTCAGGCACCATTGACAAATTCACCCAACTAGGATTCAACCCTTCTATCATTTATATGGGTTGGTAACTGGCTCACTGATAGAACTCATATAGTCAAAATAGGGGAATCCATCTCCAGCAGCAAACCTGTAACCAGTGGTGTTCCACAGGGATCAGTCCTGGGACCTCTACTGTTTGGAATCTATTTCTGTGAAGTACAAGTAAAAACTAAAGGTCTGTGGCTGACAAAGTTTGTTGATGATTGCAAACTGGGAGCGGTCATACAATCTCCAAGTGATGTCCACATCCTACAAGAGGGTGTTAAACAAATGATTGGTGCCAAAGTCATGGCCTTAAACTCAATGCAAAAAATGTGTTATTCCTTTCGGTAAAAGCGATGTTCCTGTTAACTACCACATCAATAGCAGCACCTTAAGTACACACACACTGGTGAGAGACCTGGGCGCACAGGTTGACAGCAACCTTACTTTTGACAACCGTGTCTCCACAGTGATAAGAAGGACATTCTATATTGCTCATCATAAAAATAAGGGCATTGCTTCCAGAAAAAAAAAAGTTATAACCTCCCTGTACTCTTCTCTCATCAGGCCAATAATTGAGTGCAGCGACCCTTTTGGTATGTACCTTTAGAAATCACTGTCACTTTATTCTGTTTCATACAGACTACTCGGTGGTGATATCTCCCTTGCATATAAGGCAATCTCTGACCCTGTGTTGTCGGAAATGCTGCATATCTGTAAGTCAAATAGAGTGAGTAACTTGTGTTCCAAAAACTTAACTTGGTATGTGACATTAATAAAACCTGCTGGAGTGACAGATTTGTCTCTCAGAGGTTACCACACCTTTGGAAGAGACTCCCATTTCATGTCAAACAGAGCACCTCATTGGGCCTCTTCAAACGTAATCTGGATGATTGGATGGGTGACCGTAATTTCACCACAGGAGTTCCACCTGTGTCCCTCTTGGACAGGGGCAGTAGGTGCAGATCATGGAAATAAGAGTAAGAACGTGGCTAGGCTTGTAAGGACCCTAAGGCCATTAGCCTAGTAACGTCTTATGATCCTATGACAAAATTTAGGTCCCTAGACCTTGTATTTCTGGTACTTTCTGACTTACGAATATGTAAGAGATTCATAAGTGTGGGGTTTGTGGATGCCTTGTAAACCAGGCACAAATTACCCTTCAGCAGTATATAGAAGACTGAGTAGAGAGAAAGAGCTTTAAGGCAGTCTGCATAAAGCAGGTTTTTTTATGACTTGTGTTCTTTTTGTAGGGAACCTTTGAGGTTGATGTAGTTGCATATGCCTGGTCAGGTACATACCAGAGGGAGCATTGTACTCTTGATTGGTCTGATATGGGTAGAATACAGTGTAGTAATGACCTCTTTGGACCTAGATGCCTTGCCCTTACTTATAAGTTGCACAACATAAAATGAGTTCTTCGCCACTGTGGCCATGTGGTGGTTGAAGATAAGGCTGCTGTCTGCGTGCATATCCAGATCCCTGACTACTGGGCTGACTCTGAGGGGTGTATTATCAACATAATTAGCCAGGATGGTTGATTTCCCAAAGGATACAATTATGCATTTCTTAGCATTGAGTTTAAGACCATGGCTTTGGCACCATTTATTAGTGTGAGAGAGATCTTCTTGAAGAATGCTAGTGATTGCAGGGGAGTTGATGATAACTCCCATTTTGCAATCATCTGCAAACTTAGTCAGCCATAAGCTTTCAGGATTTGCTTCCATTGACGAGAAATAGATGTCAAAAAGGAGCAGGCACAGTACCGAGCCCTGGGAGACTCCGCTAGTGATTGGCTTCTTGGTGGAGGTGGCCTCACCCGTTTTGACATCTGAGTCCCATCAGTGAGCCAGTTGGCTAGCCACTGAGTGAGAAAAGGGTTTATACCTAAATTATTGAGCTCGTCTGTAATGCCTGAGTTGGGGTATTGTATCAAAAGCCTTGGCCAGATCAAAGTAAACTTTGTGCACAGTCTTACCTTTATCCAATGCTTTGGTGACGGTCTAAAAAATGTCGATCAGATTTAATAGGCATGACCTTCCTTTAATAAAGCCGAACTGTGATGGGTCCAGTGTCTGCAAGTGACCTATGTCCTCATTTATGTCCATGATGATTTTTTTCATGAACTTACATATGAGGCTGGTAAGACTTAATGGGCCTGTAGTTACCCTGATCAGTGGTTGGACTTCGTTTGTGCAGGGGAGTGACTGTGGCCATCTTCCATTCCTTGGGCACCTAACCTGACTGAAGGCTCAAGTTGAAAAGTGATTCAAGTGAACTATAGAGGTAATGTTTCATGCTATTTATTAAGCTTCCCAGGATGTTATCCAGGCCCATCGATGCAGTGTTTTTCACCTTGGAAAGTGCATTAATAACCTGTTCTGTAGTAATGGTTGGGGGATTGGGATTCATCTGATGTTGCCAGTCTTTATTTATTCTTGATGAATGGGGACTCTGTTCTGATCCTCTGAACCGGCTCAGCTCTTGTACACCTCGCGCCAGCCAAAAAAACTCTCGAGCTAAGACTCTACCCATATTGCCCCTCTCCATTTCCCCAGATCTCATATACCACTCTGTCAGCAAGACGTGTCAGCTGTAAATCTCAGCTAAGTCCTTAAAAATTTCAATATTTAAGCTAATTTCGTATTTTTTTCCTCTAGCTATCTATATATATTGTACCTTTATATAATTTTTTCTGGTGTGTGAATACGCTATCCTATACCTTTGGTAATCTCCGTTACCATTGTTGGTTACTTACCTCTTGTGGTAATTTAGTAGCATCATTGGTACCTCTTTTCTTTCTTTCCCTTATATGTTTTTGGTATTCTGCACTACCATCAGTGGTGGACCTTCCACCTATCTGTGGTGTGTGTTTAATGATTTTTGCATTTAAATGCTAATTATTAAAATGGCAGGAAAACATAAAGGCACTTCTGGATTTAAACAGTGCTAAGACAGTGGAAGAAAGATGCCCAATTCTGATGGACATGTTTTGTGTTTTTATTGTCTAGGAGCTCCATAATACTGCGGTGGTGGTGCTGCGGTAGCATTGTCGCCTCACAGTTGGACGTTGCCCGTTCAATTCTCAGTTAGAGCGTCTTCTGTGTGGCGACATGCGTGAATGGGCATTCCTTCATTGAAGGTTGTGCGTTAGGCCCGGCAAGCCAGCACGTAAAACTCTACTGCCAATCATTAACGGACCGGAGTTCCGCTGTGGCGACCCCTAACCGGGAAAAGCCGAAAGACACAAATATTGTCTAGGAGCTCCATATCTTGACCACAATTGCGACATAGAAGCTCATTTTAAAGGGCATGTTGAAAACTACTTTTAGTGAAGCTTTGTCCAAGTCTGATTCCTCTCCAAAATCAGACCCTTTCAAAAAGAAGAGCCACTCTGTACCTGTGTCTTTCATGGGATTGGTGGCCCAAAAACATTAGGCTCCACTTCCGACTACCTCCTCAGAACCGAAAACAAAGGTACAGAAGCTACAAATTCAAGAATCCTAGTCACCAACTACTGCTGCTACAGTGGCTAGGGCACCAGCATCGGCACCGACATCTTTTGTTTCTGGCTCTGTGCCGACTTCGCCAATGGCACCTCAGCAGACTTTACCCACCCACTTGGTGCCGAAACCAGATCTGAATCTTCCCAGGAAAAGGTATTCACCTTCCATAGACCCCTTTCTGGGCCAGCTACACAGTCCCTTTCTTGACCGACCAGAGTGTCCTTCAGGATTATCCATTTGATCCTCCAGGAGTCTCTCTGGTGTAGATGTCGTGAGATTGGTGGATCAGCTGTTGGCGGCCAGAGTTATTCCTGCCCCTTCTCAGGCCCCTCTCCCTCTTAGAGTGGGGTATCTTCTCCAGGGAATCTTGCTCTATCTCCTCCTTTGACCTCCACCACAGTTTGAGAGCCTAGCAGTTCGATTTCCCTGGTTCCAGCTGTTCCGGTTCCATTAGGCATTCCTACCTTAGCACTGGATGTTGCTCTGACTTCGATTCCCTCCTCAGAACCGACAAATTCTCAGGGCAGAGACTCCACTGTTGGTTTTGAAGGTCTCGGATTGGCTCATGTTTTGTATTCAGAGCTGTCCTTGGCTCTCGGGACTTTGTCAGTTATGGGTCCTTTTCCGGCTCCTACTTTGGAGGGTGAACTCTCGGAGTGGGGTGTGACCTTGGTTCCAAGGTGGTCTTTCTTGGTTCTAGGTTCCCACTCCTCTTCAGGGGGTTCTGCCTTCCAGTTTATGGAGAGAGCTTTAGCCTCTGCATCTCAGCTGGTCCCTCCTGCATTGGAGTGTCTCATTACCATTTCTTCTGGTCCAGAACTGACACCAATCTCCACGACAGGACAGTGAGCACCGAAGCTTCAAGTTACCCCTGTACAGGGCCCCTCTTTTTTTGGAGTCTTCCTCAGAGATTCCCACTGAGGAACCCCCTCCCATAAGAAGACGTGCAAGAGGAAGGACCTAGATTCCTCAGAAGAATCTGTCAGTGAGGACACTGATTTGATGAAGGGTAAGGTTCCCCCAGTCACCCTCTGAAGATGTCTCCTTTGGAGACATCCTAGAGATGCTTAAGCAGAGTGATAACTAGATGCCCCAAGACCTGACCTCAGAGGAATCTATGTACTTGCAAGCGTTTGGTGCTTGACCATCTACTTCCTGGGTGACTCCACCTGCTGACTATCTTATTAAGCTGATCAAGCAGCAGGCTTGGAAGGCCTCTAACTCCACAGAGCGTATTCCCCGGAGACCACATAAAATTCTATCACCACCAGAGGACTACCAGTATTGGGCCAAGGGTTTAGCTTTAGATGCCATGGTGGTGGCTACTGCCACCAAGAAGGAACTCGCCAGTGAGAGTCCTACTGTACATCTTCCTAACTGGGAGTCTGGGATGATGGACAGGTTTGGAAAGCGGAGCTACACTTCAACCTTTGTACTCGGGTCCTTGAAATTTATGGCACATTTTACTAGACTACTGAGAGATCTGATTAAGGAGTTATCGGATACTGTCCCTGGAGCTGTGTCTAATGAAGTACAGCATAAGATCGCCTCTCAGCTAGCCACCCTGGAGTCTGTATCAAATACGTCCGTGCGGCTTATTGCACATGCAGCCAAAGGCATGACCAGAGCAGCAGCTTCCAGCATTGTCATAAGGTAGCACACCTGGACTCACTTGCGTGAATTCGTGGAGCCTTTAAAGTCTTCCTTCATCAGTGCTCCTTTTGACAGATCATCTTTATTCGGCCCCAAGGTTAAGCACACACTAGCCAGGTGTGAAAAGAATGGAAAGACCCTGTCTGCTGTGGGCATTTGTTTTTCTACTCTTCAGTGACCTTATTCCAGAATCGGAGGAGTGGAAAGATGTGTTTTCAAGAAGTCGCAGGAGCCTTTCCAGGACACACGTGGTGGTAGCGTCCCTTGGAGCAGAGGGGGGAGCTCAGATGGAAGACTGACCGTGAGGCAGAGATGGCCTGCAAACCCAGGGTTCCAGTGACTCCTTCTCTGGACAACCCTACCAGTGCTCCTGAAAGGAAGCCCAATTGCTTACCTCTGGAATAAGTCGAAGGAAGACTGCTACTGCACTCGACAGCCTAGCGACAAATAACCTGCAATGTTTGGGTGCAGAGAATCATTACCAGAGGCAATCGTATCTCTTTCATCCTTTTCCCAAGATAACCGAGAAAAATCCCCATTGTTCCACCCTGTCAGAGGGATCAGACAGCCATAGAGGTTCAAAAGCTGCTAGAAAATAGTCATCCAAGAAGTCCCACCAGACCAGATAGGATTCGGATTTTACTCCAGGTTCTTTTTAGTGCCAAAGAAGACGGGACTGGCGGCTGATATTGGACCTCTCGCCTTCTGAACAAGTTTGTTCAGCAAAATCTGGATTGTCACTGTTCAGTCTTTTCTCCCTGTTCTAGGGGAAAATGATTGGATGTGCTGTATAGACCTTCAAGACTTGTATTACCACATAAAGATGGACAAACACTCAAGAAGGTATCTCTGCTTTCGGCTATGAGCCAGTCATTATTACTTCAGTTTGCTGCCCTTTGGCCTCCCCACAACCCCCCGAGTTTTCAGGAAATGCATGGCAGTAGTCACAGCTCATGTGAGACTACATGGATTGCAGGTGTTTCCTTACCTAGACGACTGCCACCTCATCACCCCTACCAGGCATCTACTGCTTCAAGCCACAGATTTCATCATACACTTGTTCAGTGCTCTAGGCAGAACAGTCAACAAAGAAAAGTCACAGCTATCTCCCACTCAGGACCTAGAATTCATAGGAGCCCACCTCAACACAGTTTCTTGTATAGCTTCTGTACCCTGTCACAGACTCCAAAAGCTAAGGTCTCAAGTTCATCTCATTTTAGTAAAAAATGAAGTGCCCACTGTACTTGTCCTTCAAGCCGTAGGATCTATGGTAGCAGGCATCACCTTGGTTCCCTTAGTGAGATTTTACATGAGGATATTTCAGTGGCTTCTGGCTTCTCAGTGGTCCATTCCATCTCATCTGATGACTCACCTGATCTTAGTAACAGACCATTGCAAAAAGGATCTATCCTGGTTGATGCAGTCAGAAAAAATCCTAATGGGCCATCCCTTTGTTTCCCCTCAACCCAAGGCCAGTCATTTTTAGTTCAGAGTGCTGTCCTTTGGCCTCCCCACAGCCCCCAGGGTGTTCACCCAGTGGTTGACAGCAGTGACAGCTTACTTGAGACTGCACAGATTCTGGGCGTTTCCCTATCTAGACAACTGGCTCATCACTGCTCCCACCAGACATCTACTGCTTCAAGCAACAGATTTCGTTCTTTATTGTTTGCTTGTCTGGGCATTACAGTGAATCAATCAAAATCGCAACCAAGTCCAACTCAAGATCTGGAGTTCATAGGAGCCCGTCTAAATACCATCACTTGTACAGCTTCCCTTCCTCTACACAGGCTTCAGAAAATAAGATCTCAAGTGCAAGCCATTCTTTCCAACAGTAAGGTTCCTGTGCTTTTGGTTCTTCAAGCTCTCTGGTCAGTGGCAGCAGCCATCACTTTAGTTCCACTAGCAAGATTTCACATGAGACTACGGCTTTTGGCATCCCAATGGTCCATCCTAACACATCCATTGACGCATCCTATTTTAATCACCAGTCACTGCAAGAAAGATTTATCCTGGTGGATGGAATCCAAAGATGTTTTCTTAGGCCGTCCCTTTGTTCTACCTCAGCCCAAGGCCATAGTGACCACGGACGCCTCCCAGATGGGGTGGGGGGACATTATCTGGGAAGAATGGTCCAAGGCACTTGTTCTCCACAAGAGGCCAACTTGCACATCAATGTCAGGGAAATGAAAGCAGTGCTCCTAGCATTGCAAGCCTTTCAATCTGCTCTTCCTCTGGGAGCAGTTGCAATCCAATCAGACATGTCAGTGGTGTGGTACATCAACAAACAAGGTGGAACCAAATCCTACCCCCTTTGCTGTGAAGCTCTGAGTGTGGCAATGGGTGATATCTTCCAACCGCTTTCTTGTGGCAACGCATATCCCGGGGAGCTCCTACATGATAGTGGACAAGTTGAGCAGACACATTCTACTGCCTCACGAGTCTCTCAATTCCAAAGTGGCTAAGGAAATCTTTCACTGCTGGGGGCCAGCCTTGCTGCAATCTCTTTGCCTCTGGGGGAGTCTCCGAGAGATGCCTTCCTTCTTGATTGGCCCTCTGGTCTTCTTCATTCCTTTCCCCCCTTTCCCCCTCATACCTCTCTTCCTAAAGAAAGCTCAAAGGTTGCAAATCAGAGTGATCCTCTTTGCTCCTTTCTGGCACGGGCAAGTTTAGTTCCCCTTTCTATGGCCTCATCTGATTCACCATTCATCGATTCTGGACCCAGATCCAGACCTGCTGTCTCACCCGCAGGGATTGGTGCATTCCGATGTACGCACTTTCAAGCTCACAGCTTGGTTCCTCCAATTCCATTAGTCACCAGGCAGAATAATATTACTTCCCCCATATAAAAAATTCTTCTGGCTTTCCATAGACCTTCCACCAGGAGATTCTGTTCCAGTAAATGGAAGGGATTTTCAATTTGGGCCTCTGAAAACAATTTAGACCCCTTCTCGGCACCTGTTGAAAAGGTTTTAGAATTTTTAGCCGCCCTTTTTGACCAAAGAGCTTCTGCTTCCACCATTGGAGTTCAGTTAGCAGCCATTTCTAATTTTTACTTAATTTCCCATTGCCTATGTAAGATTGTTCTCAAAGGTGCCTTACGCCTAAAACCTCCATTCAAAGATCCCATAGCTCCATGGGATCTAGCCTTAGTTTTGCAATCTTTAGTACTACCCACCCTTTGAACCAGCGGCTACTTGCCATCTCAAATTCCTTTCCTGGAAAACTCTTTTTCTAGTAACCATCACTTCCACCAGAAGAGAGTCTGAGATCCAAGCACTATGTGCGAAGCCCCCATATATAATTTTTCATAAAGACAGGGTGCTGTTGAGAACTAACTTTTCCTTTCTTCCTAAGGTGGTCTTTGAATCCAGTATTAATCAAATATTGAGTTACCAGTTTTCTTCTCTAAGTTTTCCAACAAAGATGAATACTGCTTCCCTTTACACTTTACCTTGACAGGACTAGAGTCCAGGAAATCGGATCAATTGTTTATTCCTTTTCTGGCCCAAAGTTGGGAAAAGCAATGTCAAAAGTGACTTTATCTAGATGGCTGAGCGATTGTGTTAGTTTCATTTATGAACATAACAACCGAAAGTTACATGTGCTTGTAAGAGCGCATTCAACCAGATCAGTTGCCACATCAGCTGTTTTTCATTCAACAGCTTCTATGGATGAAATGTGTGCACCTGCAACTTGGGCTAAGCCTCATACCTTTATCCCTCATTACAAATTGGATATGGTCTCCAGAGGAAGAGCATCCTTTGGTTCTGTGGTTCTCGGGAATATCCTTCCATAAGGCCACCCAGAAAATGAAGTAGCTGGGGGCTCTGTCCCATTCGTCAAGAATGAATGAAGATTGACAACATCAGATAAGAAGTTATGTACTCACCATAATGTTCCATCTGTGTTGTCTATCCTCATTCATTCTTGACATCCCACTGACCTTTCCCCTCCTGTAGATTTCCTGGGGGATCGAACCCTTGTCCTGAGTTTCCATAGGGTTTTTACCTTGGACATTGCTTTGGCTTACAATTTCTGTGTACACTCTTGCTATGGTCTGCAAACTCAATCTGAGGTAATGAAGAGAGGGGCATTATGAGCAGAGTCTTAGCTCAAGAGTTTTTTGGTTGGCGCCAGGAACAGAGTCCCCATTCGTCAAGCATGAACGCAGATCGACCACACAGATGGAATGTTGTAATGAGTACATAACATCTTTTTTTGGACTATCAGGAGAGTCAGCCAAAAGGTTAGCAATGGCCTCCGGTTCAGTGTGAGTGATGCCATTTTTACAATAAGTTTTGTGTATTGTGTATTTCCTCTGAGGTTACAGACCTAGCTGTAGAAAGCTTTTTGGTTGTCCTTTGCCTGAAGAGCTATTTTTTCTTTATTCATATTTAGCATTTGAAGTATTAATTACCCCTCTTAGCTGCTTGTTTAATGTGGTCATGGGACTTGCATTATGTATAACTTTGTTCCCCGTGAAATTGACCAAGACTTTTTTCTTTTATTGTATAACTGATTGATAGTATGATTGCACCAGGGTGGCTTGTCTTTTGAGTTTGTCTTATTCTTGATACAAGTGGGCACAGCTCACTCTATACAGCTATTAATATGGCTGAACAGAGATTTTTTAAATAGTGTATTCTGTTATGTTTACTGGATTTGGTGGTGCTTGCAATTCAGCCAAGGTGTTGCTTAGTAGAAAGATGTTAGTCTTGGTTTTTAAAGATTTTTGGTTTTGCTGGATCCCCAGATTAAATTTTTATTTCAAGTAATACTGCCTTGTGGTCAGATGTAAACCACAAAAGAAACCCCAAAGTCACAATGGCAGACTGTCAGCAATAAGAGCTACCATAATCCAAATTATCTTCTGAAAAACAAGCTTATTTTTAAATAAAGTGGAGCCATCGTGGATTATACCAGCGTGTTTTTGGTGTTTCTTTTATGGTCAGATGTGACAAGTGAAGATATTACACTGGATGGGGAAAATTGCCCCCCCCCCCATGTTTGTGAGTACAAGGTCAAGGATATTTGTACCTTCGGTAGGAGAATGGACCAACTGTTCCAGGATGTTGGTATTAACAAAGTTTAGGAATTGCTGGACTTATGCATTAGAAGTGGTGTAGGATTCCCAGTCTGTAGAGGTGTTGTTGAGATTCCCCATGAATATTGGGGTGGGTTGAACGATGAAGGACTGTAGTACATTTAGATAGGTAGTATGGG
Source organism: Protopterus annectens (assembly GCF_019279795.1). NCBI lineage: Eukaryota > Metazoa > Chordata > Ceratodontiformes > Protopteridae > Protopterus > Protopterus annectens. Next base: position 132,055,631 of record NC_056749.1, read on the forward strand.
TTTCCTGGGATACGGAGAGGGACCTGTGTGTTATGGTATGGCACTCTGTTTAGGTGAGTTGCACATGTATTTGTTGCAGTGGGTCATACACTTTAAATAGTCTGGATGTTAGATTAGTTTTAATATAGACTGACACTCCTCCTCCACATTTAGTTCCCTTCTGTGCAGTAGCTTGTCTAAAGGTATGAAAGACATTATAACCTTGCATTGCTGGGGTACTGTCAGCGACTTTAAACCAGGTCTCCATTACTACACCGATATCTACACTCTCCTGGAACATGAAGGCTTGCAGGGAGTGGAGTTTCTTGTTAAAACTTCTAGCATTGAGCAATACCACCTCCAAGATATTCCTTAATAGGCTCAGTTAAGTCGGAGGATGCCTTGTATGCCAGACACAGGTCACCTGTTGGGAGTCTGTAGGACACAGAGTATAGTTACACGGCTTTGATTCTGTTCATGTAGGACACATTGTTTAGGTCAGTCCTTTTAGAAGGGTTTCTCTGTGGGCGTTCCACTTGTTACATTTGTCTGGACAGATGCATGACAAAGGGGGGGGGGGCATTGTACTCAATTGTGGGCCTAATTAACTTTGAGTAAAGGCGAACAGTAACATCTCTAAATCTAGACACAATTCTTTTTTTTGTAAGCTGTGCAGTGTTGAAGGACTTTCTTAAGACATTAGACACGTTGGCTGAAAGTTAGGTCATTGTCCAGTTAAGTTTCCAAATCGCAAACAAATCGGTCATATCTTCAGAATGTGGTAATTCATCTGGGTAGATGCCTTGTTTTATTTATTTTTGTTTCAGCTTGTGATTTTTTTGCACCATTTTATTTGGGATAAACATTTCCTGCAGGATGGCCAAGTCATCTAGGGATTTAGTGACTGCTTCCAGCTTGCAGTCATCTGCAAAGTTGGTCAGCCAGAGCCCTTTGGTGTTGGCTTTTACTTCAGAGAAGTACACTGTAATTTATTTATTTTTTTAATTTCTGGTGAATCTTTGAGGATTCCTGTCCCTCCATAATGACAAACATTATAGTTTTATTATTCTTAAAGTTCTGGAAATGCGTGTTGATGCAAGACATGTTGTTTTGTTAAATATTGCTGTAATCCACCTAATAAGTTAACAATTGTCCATGATTTTAGGTGTTTGTGTCCCTATTTAATATTCTTGGCTTTGTCCAGATGTTTTGAGCAAAGAAGTTGAGAGGTGTGTGTAGACAACAGCTTGAACTTTCTCATCTAATATCCTTGATTTCTATTCCAGGAACTCCTTAAATTTGTGTGGCATGACTTTCCTCTTGTCAGTCCAAGGTGTCTTGGGCACTGTATCTCTATTGGCTTCCAGATATTACATAAAGATCTTGTTCATCAGTGAACCTAGGATCTTCCCTAGGAAAAACTAGATCTGGAACTTTTCTGGTCTGCAAGTCCTTTATATGTTGTGTGCTGACGAATTTGAGTTTCATTTAAGATCTGTGGCACATGGAGCCGCAAAAGCTGTGATATCTAAGAATGATGCAAACAATCTATGGTATAATGAAAAAAAATAGTCATGGGTTTACTTGGGAGTTTTGTAGGCACAATGGCACTTCAGTTTTAACTTTCATTCTGTTTAGATGTATGTAGTGGACAGTTAAAGTCTGGTCACATTACTTTTTGAAAACTGGTTGTCATCAAAAACCATGCATGTCTGAAAGGTTTGATCTGGTGTAAAGCTGTACAAATATTCCACTCACAAAAAAAGGAGGGAGATTCATTAAATTGATTTGAAATGGTATTAATGACGTTATTGGGGAAGAAAATGCTGCAAAAGGGTTTTTTGGGCAGATAAAAAATATTTTACCTTTTACCTTATTGAGGAGTACTCAGGATACTCACTAAATAATTGTTCTCTATTTTAAGAAAAGAAGGTAGAGTGATATTTTATCCTTGATATAGCCAAAAGGAAAACTAATCCTAATGCTAGAAAGCAGCGGATAGGTAAACTGAAATGGTGAAGAGTTAGGGAGGTTATGGGAAGTAAAATCCTGTGGTGAGTTAGTGTACAGCAGCCATGGTGGAAGGAGCACACCAGCGGTTAGACACTGGATGCTGCCTACTAGACATTTCAGTGAAGTATAATGAGCTGTTGAGGGAGACCATGAGGACATCGAGTTGGTAGGCAGGGAGGAATGTTTATGGATCATATCAGTTTTCTGATGTGCATTGGTGCATCTAGCATACAGTGTGGGATTGGAGGGAGAATAAAAACCAAAAATGTAGAGGGAGCAGGATTTTTACAGTTGGCACAGGAATAAATTAGAAAAAGCAGACTATTTGACATAAAATTGGGTTGTAACAGCATAAGGTTAGGGTGGTTTGTTCATAGGACTGACTCCAGAAAAGCCTTTGAGTCAGTATTGCACAGAATGGTGGTAAGCGAATTGAATAACAGATGTGAGGGTAGGTAAGAATTGTCACTAGATGGAAAGGTAGTCGACAAAGGAGTAAATTGTTACATGAAATAGAGGGCGAGACAAGTAAGGCAGCAGTGAGTGCTAGTGACCACAGAAAAGGCAGTAAATACTGCCACAGAGGTGGGCCTGTATTATTCATTGTGCTTGTTGTGAACATGGCTGGAAATAGCAGTAACCAATTTCCAGTTGACATAAAAATTTTAGTAGGGTATGGGTGAGGAAATATGTAGATTTATTTATTTTTTGTTTTGCAAGAGACTTCAGATAGTTTTCTGGAAAACACATGGAATACTTGTAACTGCAGCGATGAACCAGTATGAACAAACTAAAAAGGTTGTAGCTAAGGCTAAGAAGATGATGGACTTCTGGGGTGAGAAAGTATTTTTCACTTCAAAGGGCATTTTCTCATTTGGAATGTCCATTTCTGAAGCATGTATAGGAAAAAGGAAACCAAACACGTTACAACAGGTACTGCCAAAGGCCATTAGGGTAGTAGAAAAAAATGTGAGAGAAGTCATATGAGGAGAGGCTAGAGTGATTGACACAATCCCTATTTGATAATAAAAATGGAGATATATTATGACTTGTCTGCAAGTGGATAATGCATATTAAAGCAATTGTGTCTTTTAAGAGGGTTTGAGAACTCAAAAATCTGGGTGTGATAAAAGGGGAAGTGGAGATTCAGGATGCAATTTCTAGCCATTACTCAACAATAAAAGAAAAAAGCATTTCTCTGCCAAAAATGCTATTGCAAAATTACCTTTATTTTTTGTATCATTTAATGTTGATAGCAAAAAAGGCAAGTTGTATTATTTAGTAGTGGCATGTTAGTATCGAAGAGTGCAAATAGATTTAATTTGTTATTCAGCTATAAGGTATTCTACAGAAACGTCAGTTTGAAAATCTGTGGGTAGGAAAACTATGTTGGCCAACATGATATGAAGCATGTTCTGGTATTGCATTACGTATTAGTAATATTGATGTCATTAGCTGTTTTACGTGGCAACAAGTAGGAGTAGCATTAATTGTAAATGGTTCTATTCAAAAGCATATCTTACATTTAATTTTGATTTGTATGCCTACTAAAATGAGTCCTAGAATAAACTGTCTTAAAATGTTTCAAGCTATTAGAATGTCTCCTCCAAGACTGCAGTTTAAGCTCCATTTTATTATTGTAGGAATCTTTGAAAGCAATCTTTTAATGTTAAGACATTTAAAGGATGTTATATGGTAACTTAATTTTGGAAAATAAAAATAATATCTTGGGGAATTACTGATTATTTTGCATGCTCAAAGGTTTTAGTTGAAGGTGGAACTTCAGGCTAGATTCATGGATCATTATGCCATTTGGGCACCTTTTGGGAGTGATCATGGTTACATTTATCTTGACAGGGGATATAAGAGGTTAACAAAACATCTGCTTAGTAGTTCTGTTTCAGATTCTTTCACATAAATTATAGGATGATCATTGCAATATGTATGGATTCTGTACTTCGTGGGAAGTGTGGTGGTTGGAATTAAAGGAAAAAATTTGGCACAGATTAGAAATTTTATGCTGAATCCTCTCAAAATCTAAATAAAGAAGATACTTCTATGCAGATTTTTAGACAATGTTGAAATACAGTAAAAAGGTTAAGACAGAATAGGTAATTGAGCATAAAAAGGCAAAACATGGAGGCTTAGTGTTAGTGGGAAGAAAGATCAAGTGTAGTTTGGGAAAACTATTTTTCTGAGTCAGTTTTCTATGGTATTAAAGGTCTTGAAGGGAATATATGGAATACTAATGATGCAGTCTGTTATGCAATATGTACAACATATGTCTGGGACTTGATTAGAGAGGGAATGGTATATTCGACTGATATTTTACAAAGAGCTAAATAAGGACTTTTAGGTTGTTGAATAAGAAATAATTTTGAAATTGGTCAATTTAAATAGTTCACCTGGTCATGATGGTATTGGCTATGAGTTTGGTAAATGCGAGAGAGAGAGAAAAAAATAAGTATTTTTGTTGATGTTTTAAATGGGTGATTAAAGCAGGATATGGAAGATTCTAAATTTTATGATGGCATTATCAGATTTATTTCAAAGAAAGGTGATGAGGCTGTCTTGCAAAATTGGAGGTCTGTCACAATGACTGACTGTAACCTATATAATAAAGTATTACAGGAAAGGAAGGGAAAATATTCAGTTTTGTTGGTTGATGTGTTTTTTTGGCATTTAAATATAGGAGAAACCAGGAATTTCGTATTGTAATAAAAGAAAGGATGGATAGCATATGTAGCAAAAGTTGCACAGGAAGATTGATGGTCTGCAGTATTGGAAAAAATTGTTCTGATATTGCATTGTCATATGGGAGATATGTTCATATATGGGGATGGCACCGATATATTTAAATTAGAAAAACCTAGTATACATGTAATGTTAAATGGGTGGTTGGGAACCCCCTGTTTTTATTGCAAGAGGAGTAAAACAAGGATGCCCTTTTTAGTGGAATTGTTCTTTGAATGATAAATGCAGTTATACAATTTAGCAGGGTATCTTTACCAAATAAAGGTTTGAATTTTCAAGAAGGCATACTGCTTTATGCAGATGATTGATTTAGTAATGGCAGCTTTATTGGAGTCAAGCTTGGAGACTTTATTAGTAACAGCTGAACAATATGTATTCACCATGGGCTTGCAGCTGAATAAGTCAAAATGTAAAGGGATATGAGGTTACTGCAAAAACAGGATACTTTTCTGCTGCACATACATACAAAAACATGCACGCACACAGACACCCACAAGTTTGATACAAAAGATTCAGTGGCAGTTAATGTCAAAGAGCATTAGGAGAGATAAATGTATGGGAGAATTTTTACCTTGGGTTTTGCTAAAAAAAAGTTTCTTGTATATTTGGCTTCCTACTGAAATGTTTGTACTTGACATGCCAAGTGCTGACTAGCTGAAAAAAAAAGACTGACAATACAGGAAAAGAGCAAATCTCGGAAATTGCTCTTCTCCTTTAAACCTCTTTTGGCAGGCAACACCGCCACCCTCCTAAACTTATATATTCTGACTCCAAGGTCACCATACATTAGAGAAAGTGAAATATTCCGAGAAATGTTATACCAGACTTTGTATATACAAGTCCGTTCTTTCGGCCATTCAGTCTCTCTATTTTGAGACTTGCTGACATTTTAAATGGTTACCTGTACAGTTCTCTAATACTGGGAAAATTGGAGTATATAGGAAGTGTTTATGCTTTTCCTCAAGAGTTAGAAGTGGTACTTTTAGCGCTAATCTTCATAGCTATATGGGGTTTCATTTTAAACCATATCAAAAGAAGCATTGTCTACTTCATCACTAAAAAAAAAAAAAATATATATATATATATATATATATATATATATATATATATATATATATATAACTCTGGAACTCCCTTCCTGCCCACTTAACATCCAACAACTCCATCACTCAATTTAAGAAACTCCTTAAAACTCACTTCAAATATAAACAGGCTTTGCTCCTGTCTCACCCCTGGTTAACACTGTAGTATATAGTTAATATAGCTTCTCAGCCTACCCATAGTCCTAATAATACTACAGGACAGGAAATGTTTTCCGGCATGTTAAGAGAGCATTACTAACTTAAATGGTTACCTGTACAGTTCTCTAATACTGGGAAAATTGGAGTATATAGGAAGTTGTAAACGATGACAGAAGTGAAGAATGGAATGACCACAATAGCAGATA